>NC_045693.1:1000145-1070111 GCF_003331165.1 Xiphophorus hellerii
AACACCAGAACTACATAATATTAGCTTGGTGTGATGTGAATTAGATTTTTCATTTGAATTTAAAAAATATTAAAGTTCATAAAGTGGCTGCAGCAAGTGTGTTTTATCATTATGCTTGGGCCAGCAGTATATTTTTATAAGACAAATAAAATATCCGGGTTCATTTAGTCCATCAGAACCAGAACCTCGAGGTTCTCCGTTGCTGAGTGTCTGCAAATCAGCGGAGAAATGACCGCAGCTGCTGCGCTTTAGACCGTAATACGGAGAATCTCCCCACTGGACCAGAACCGAACCGAACCGCACATTAACCTGTTATAGAGAGCAAATTGCCACTGGAATGTGTGGTAAGATGCCCTTGTGGAGCTCGGTAACTGCTGTGCTGTTCTCTAATAATCAAAGTTTAATTTGGTGCTGCAGCAGCAGGTGTGTTTTGAACGGACTCCCAAAACAAAAAGGCAGCGTTTCTGTGATAAGAGTTAGTTTTCATCGCCTACCGACAGATGAAGAACAAAAAGAATTTGGCTAAAAATTCTGAACTTAAAGAGAGAAAAGATGCTTTATGTGTGGAAGTCTCGCCCATAAATCACGCAAAGCCACAAGCTGATAAACAGTAAAACAACTTTAAACCATTTCCATTCTGCTTTTCATTGCACGGCAACCAACACGTCTCCGTTAACCCACAGAGCAGAGAGTAATTACCCAGAATGCCCTGCACTGTAGTTGGCTTCCTGCTTTTGGAGCGGTCTGTTTGCATTCTCACTGCCTTCCAACTGCATCAGAATTCACTTCAACCAGACTGAGTCCAAGGTTTTTAGACGGTTCAGAATTCGCTTTTTTAGTCTGTTCAGGAATTCAAATTTGCATTCACACTCACCAAACGAACTGGACTTTCTGGACAAACTGGTTACAGTCTGATTAAAGGGGACTAAACAGGGCTGGTGTGAATACACCCTTAAGATTCAGGCTTCATATACAGGAGCACTGAAACGCTTGCTGGCATACATCAAAATGTGATTATGGATTCAGCAAGACATTTTATATTTTACACATTCTTTGTCAAGGTATAACCATGGAAAAGTGTTTTATAGGAGACACAACAAGAAATATAATAATCATAATCATACCTAAAGTGCAAGTACTTGTGAACCTCCATTAGGCAGCGTTCATTGAGAATGGCTTCTGATAAAACCTGATGGGATCCCTTCTCTACCCGCTGATGGGTATCCAGGGGATAAAATGAATTTACAAATGCCTATGACATGTAATATGTCAATCTTATTGCACATCAAATGCATTGTTGAACAATATCATGTTCTAAACAAACACACTGGATTTACCCCACATGTCAACACCTCAGTGCTTAAGTATTAACAAAGATAAATACATCTTGTATTTTTGGATAATTCTGACTCAGTTTTGAGACGTCTTGCTGCAGAAGCAGAAATGATTACAGATATTTGTTCCACTGCAGAATAATGGAACAACCCCTTTGCTGCCAACACAAATCAATATATAATGAATTTAAATATTGGATAAATGTGTACAATTTTGACACTTCTGATGTATTAACTTTAGAACCCAAAAACTTACTGCATGGATCTTTTTGCCCATGTTTTTGGAACCACATGGTTCCACTATCCTGTATTTTCCCTTGACTGTCCATCCATCCATTTTCTTCCGCTTATCCGGGGTCGGGTCGCGGGGGTAGCAGCTTCAGAAGGGAGGCCCAGACTTCCCTCTCCCTGGCCACTTCTTCCAGCTCTTCCGGGGGAATCCCGAGGCGTTCCCAGGCCAGCCAAGAGACATAGTCCCTCCAGCGTGTCCTGGGTCTTCCCCGGGGCCTCCTCCCGGTGGGACGTGCCCGGAACACCTCACCAGGGAGGCGTCCAGGAGGCATCCTGACCAGATGCCCGAGCCTCAACTGCCTCCTCTCGATGTGAAGGAGCAGTGGCTCTACTCTGAGTCCCTCCCGGATGACTGAGCTTCTCACCCTATTTCTAAGGGAGAGCCCAGACACCCTGGGGAAAAAACCCATTTCGGCCGCTTGTATCCGCGATCTCATTCTTTCGGTCATGACCCAAAGCTCATGACCATAGATGAGGGTGGGAACGTAGATCGACCGGTAAATCGAGAGCTTCGCTTTCTGACTCAGCTCTCTCTTGACCACGACAGACCGGTACAGCGCCACTTGATGGCAGACGCTTTGCCAATCCGTCTGTCGATCTCCTGCTCCCTTCTTCCCTCATGCGTCAACAAGATCCTGAGATACTTGAACTCCTCCACTTGGGGCAGGACACCCCGACCTGGAGAAGGCACTCTACCCTTTTCCAGCCCAAGACCATGGCCTCGGATTTGGAGGCACTGATCCTCATCCAGGCCGCTTCACACTCGGCTGTGAACCGCTCCAGCGAGAGCTGCAGATCATGACCTGATGAGGCCAGTAGGACCACATCATCCGCAAAAACCAGAGATGAGATCCTAAGGCCACCAAAACGGATCTCCTCAACACCTTGGCTGGTCTAGAGATTCTGTCCATGAAAGTAATGAACAGAATCGGTGATAAAGGGCAGCCCTGGCGGAGTCCAACTCTCACCGGAAACGAGCCCGACTTACTGCCGGCAATGCGGACCAGACTCTGACACCGGTCATACAGGGACCTGACAGCCCGTATCAAAGGGCCCGGTACCCCATACTCCCGGAGAACCCTCCACAGGGCTCTCCGAGGGACACATTCGAACGCCTTCTCCAAGTCCACAGAATACATGTAGACCAGTTGGGCGAACTCCCAGAACCCTCCAGGACCCTGCTGAGGGTGTAGAGCTGTTCCAGTGTTCCACGACCAGAACCAGAACCACACTGCTCTTCCTGAATCTGAGGTTCGACTATCTGACGGACCCTCCTTTCCAAGACCCCTGAATAGACCTTGCCAGGGAGGCTTAAGAGTGTGACCCCCCTGTAACATCCAGAGCCTTAAGGAACTCCGGGCGGATCTCATCCACCCCCGGAGCCTTGCCACCGAGGAGCTTTTTAACCACCTCGGTGACCTCGTTCCCAGAGATTGGAGGGCCCAACCCAGAGTCCCCAGGCTCAGCTTCCTTAATGGAAGGCATATTGGTGGGATTGAGGAGGTCTTCGAAGTACTCTGCCCACCGACCCACAACGTCCCAAGATGAGGTCAGCAGCACACCATCCCCACTGTAAACAGTGTTGGTGCTGTACTGCTTCCTCCCCGAGACGCTGGATGGTGGACCAGAATCGCCTCGAAGCCGTATGGAAGTCTTTCTCCATGGCCTCTCCAAACTCCTCCCACGCCCGAGTTTTTGCCTTAGCAACCACCCGAGCCAAAGCGGCCGCCATCAGCTGCTTCCTGAGTCCCACAGGCCTAAAAGGCCCGATAGGACTCCTTCTTCAGCCTGATGGCATCCCTCACCGAAGGTGTCCACCAACGGGTTCGAGGGTTGCCGCCGCGACAGGCACCGACAAGCTTGCGGCCACAGCTCCGATCGGCCGCCTCGACAATGGAGGCACGGAACACGGTCCACTCAGACTCAATGTCTCCCACCTCCTCCGGAACGTGTTTGAAGTTTTGCCAGAGATGGGAGTTAAAGCTCCGTCTCACAGGGGATTCTGCCAGACGTTCCCAGCAGACCCTCAACACGTTTTTGTCTGCCAGGTCTGACCAGCTTCCTCCCCCACCACCGGAGCCAACTCACCACCAGGTAGTGGTCAGTGGACAGCTCCGCTCCTCTCTTCACCCGAGTGTCCAAGACATATGGCCCCAGATCCGATGAAACGACCACAAAGTCGATTATCGAACTGTGGCCTAGGGTGTCCCGGTGCCAAGTGCACATGTGGACACCCTTATGCTTGAACATGGTGTTCGTTATGGCCAATCCGTGATGAGCACAGAAGTCCAACAACAGAACACCGCTCGAGTTCAGATCGGGGGGGCCGTTCCTCCCAACCACGCCCCTCCAGGTCTCACTGTCATTGCCCACGTGAGCGTTGAAGTCCCCCAGCAGAACAAGGGAGTCCCCAGGAGGAGCACTCTCCAGTACCCCCTCTAAGGACTCCAAAAAGGGTGGGTAATCTGAACTGTCGTTCGGCCTGTAAGCACAAACTATAGTCAGGACCCGTCCCCCCACCCGTAGGCGGAGGGAGGCTACCCTCTCGTTCACCGGGGTAAACCCCAACGTACAGGCGCCGAGATGGGGAGCAACAAGTATGCCCACTCCTGCCTGACGCCTCTCACCCTGGGCAACTCCAGAGTGGAAGTATGTCCAGCCCCTACCAAGGAAACTGGTTCTAGAACCAGAGCCATGCGTCGAGGCGAGACCGACTATTTCTAGCCAGAACCTCTCAACCTCACACACTAGCTCCGGCTCCTTCCCCAATAGAACAATAGAAGTTGTTCTAAATAATTTTCTCCAGCACTTTTGACGGAGGCTTGGGCCGGCCCTGGACTGGAGTCTCACTGACGATGCTGATTTCTGACATGAGTGATATGGGCAAACGCCCAGGGCATTATCTTTTTAGATAAGTTTGTTCTGCTTTTAATATTGGTTAAATTTATTTCAGCTTTAAGTATTTAATATCTCGGTGTTTTTATAGGAATGTGAATCTTTCAGATCAATTTGATTAGCAATTTTGATCATATTTCACATTTCATTGTGTCATGTAGCGCGGGGCGCTGGTCTTGACTACAACACTGCAGCTTTTGTTCTGAACCGAGGCGACCCGATGTCTGGACCTGAGTGTTCAGAAACGGGTCACCTAAAGCAGAACAGAACCTTTTTTTCTGAACTAACAGAACCGGCTGTGTTCCTCAGAACCTTTCAGTTGGGTTTTTCTGAGGTTCTCCTGCAGTCTGACTGGTACCGGGTCAGCTTGGTTCTATTGGTAAAACGTTCTGTAGAGAAACCAAACGCTGATCTTTGGTCCAACCAACAGTTTATTTACTTGTACAGGACACGTTAAACGGGCCCAGGTTCTACCAGGATCCGGATGAATGTTCTGATTGGACCGCCGGTCCGGTTCTAGTTCTTGTCTCCATTGCAGCGGTCTGTGTGGCAGCAGGTCCAACCGGGTCGGGAGCAGTTCTCCAGCCGAGTGCAGCCTTTCTCTCCATTATCTGCAGACAGAAAACCCATCAGAACCTCTGCTGGACTGGATTGAGGTTCGGTCCAGTTTGCATGTAAACCCAACAGTCAGACCTAGCGACACGGGTCGGGTCTGGCTGCAGGTCCAGAACCAGGTTGGGTTCTGTTGGACCGGTTGGTTCAGAACACCTGGTGCCAAAGTAAAGAACCTCTGTGTTATTTCTGAGCAGGATGTCGTTTAAATCCCAAATTAAATTAATTTCTAGAATTTTTTCCTTTAATTTCTGGAATAAATGATAAACTTCCTGTCCAGCAGCAAAGCTGATAATCTATAATCTAATCCATGAATCTGTTCTTTCAGGCTGGAACGCTTTATCAGAAAGTTCACTAAATAAAGTTCAAGCCATCAGCTGATCCAAATGCTGGTTCTACTGGAGGTTTTGTTCCTGTTAAAAGGGAGTTTCTCCTCTCCATTGTCGCCCTCTGCTGGTCAGGAGGAGTGACTCACCTCTGGTGTAGCAGGCCTGTTGGACCTTCCCAGTACACTGCAGCAGCAGGTTGTTCACCATCAGGAAGTCTTCTCCATAGCAGCTGATGTGGAACTGCTGAGCTGCAGAACAAACACGACGATCAGACAGAACCCGCCCGACCCAGAACATCCGGAGCAGTCTGGACCGCAGAGGCAATATTTCACCACCAGAGGGCGCCTCAAACACACCAAGAACTGCCGCAGATGTTCATTGTTCCTGACAGCAAACGACAATAGATAAATAACTGATTCACGCATCCCTCAGAGCACAACACCTGGGAAAATACCTGGAAAACACCTGGAGAAAACCTGGGAAAATACCTGGAAAGCCCTTTAAGCCCTGATCCATTTAGCAGAACCATCCTGGATGGATCCGGTTCTGTTACGTCCAGAACTAACAGAGCCGTTCAGAACCAGAACCTCTCCAGGCGGACGGACGGCAGAGCCACCTGGACATTTTCCCACAATGCACTGGGGTTCTTTACATTGCATTGTGGGAAATTATTCCTCCTTGGTCATCTGCCATTTAGAGTTGACCTTTCATTTCTCTGCGGGTTTTTCTGGGTGCCATGGTAACCTTTCATATCGGCCTTTAAGCTGCCATCAGTTTCCATTCTGCACCATGGAGGCCTTTAACTAGGCCATCTGACCAGCTGGATGCTTCAGCATCTCTGGTGGAAATATTTCAACCTTGCATTTTTCTCCAGTTCTGCTTCATTAATAAGTTTTTTAATCAATTCTGTTGAACAATTCAGAAACAACCTCCGGTTTTTATTTATTTGTTGGTTCATTTCATCGTTTTTTTCTGTTTCAGATGATTTCAGTGATCATTGATCGTTAATTGATTGGTGATCTAACGGCGATAATTCAGTAACGTTGAGTTCAATATTTTTTTACGAACATTAAATGTTTTGCTTTGCGGCTCAGAATCTAGTACTGAAGATCCCGACCAGAACCGCCTCTGGAGAATCCAGGATGATGTTCACGTGTTTTGCCTGTTTAAAGACTCAACTTTGCTCTCAGAACCAGAGTTCTGTTAATCCAGTTAAAGAGAAGCAGAACATCCAGGATTCAGGTCAGAACCAAGTCAGAACTTTTTGCAGAATACCAGGAGGACCTTGTTTCTGACAGTTAGGTTCTGGTTAGGCCGAATACTTCCAGGTTCTGAAAGTATTCTTATAGTAATCAGAACTATAAGAAGTTCTGATTAGTTCTTATAGTTCTGACTGGTTCTGATGGGTCCTGAGGGGATGCAGAGTTGTTCTTACCGGAGCAGAGCGGCAGCAGCAGCAGCAGCAGCAGCAGGTAGACCTTCATCATTCTGGTTCTTTGGGTCCAAAAGGCTCAGAAAATAGAAACTGTGATCAGAGTGGAGCGAAGTCAGACTTTTATCGTCTGCTGGGGAGAGATAAGAAAAGCAAACAGTTCTGGACCCGTGAACTCCGGGTCAGAACCAAAGTCAACGACTCGCTTGTTTAGATCTGCTGAGTCACAGTTTCTGCTGTCCGGGTTTCTGCTGAGTCGGGGTTCAAACTTACAGGGAAAAAGAGCAAAACAAAGAGGAACTGAGCAGCAAAAGGCCAGCAGGTTAAACGAGTAACGAGACGACTCCAGTAAGGAGTGAAACGGTTTGAGGTTAAATACTGGGAGAGTGAACGCTGGAAGAACAGACCAGAGCTGATTGGCTAACGAGGACAGAGAGAAAGTGGCACAGTGGGCGAGGGAGGGTAAATAAATCTAACCATGGTAGATGTAACCATGGTAACAAATAGCTGCAGGTTTCTTAATGTGATTCAGACCTGCTTGTGTTCTAATTTAATTAAAAATATTTAAAGGTATTTTTGCTTGAATATTAATGTTTATATGAAATTTCTCCTTAAGACTGCTGAGCAGGAGTGAATTCTGATCAGACCGGTACTGATCTGGTCTGATCAGAACCGGACCCTTTTCTTCCCTATAAGGGGGTGAGCACCAAAACAAAAACCAGGCAGGAAGCACAGCTGCAGCATTAGTGAGATATCAGATACACATCATGGATTCATAAAGCACAACCGTAATTCTACTTGAAGCTATTTATCTTCTTAAGGTATTATTCATAAAAAATATTATCCACATTTGACTTTCTCATCAGGAGATGCAAATGTAAAAGATCACGAGTAAATCGTGTTTCAAAACCTTCCTACGTGAGAAACTTCCAGTTATTGTGTTACCTGGAGAGGTGGGAGCCGTCCGGCTGCAAATGGAGCCCAGGAGCCTCGATCAGAAATGTGAGGACAAGAAGTCGCTAACTTCCATGATCATCATCATGCTAGTATGATAGCTGCATGACTGCTAACCTGTAGGCTAGTGGTGGCAAGAAGCCAACCAACACCGTGATTGGCTTACAGTGTAGTAGTATTACAGGAACTGTAATACTACAGCACAGGGCATCGCCAACATGGAGGCGCTGGAACTGAAGGTCCATTTCTAGTAACTACACCTTATTTAATTGTTAATTAACATTGAAAACAACAATCACATCTGTGGGGTCGGACCAAGGAGAAGCTGCTGTAACCATGGTGATGTTTGATCCGCATCAGAGCCGATGGAGAGCAGATCCCACAGGTTCTAGCACCCGACTCAAAAGCATCTCCATCCGGTCTGAAACCGGTTCAGACCGCTCCGGACCAGGTTCTGGTCCGGAGCGGAGCTTTAAAATGGACCTGATAGGTACTTTTGTTTACCTAAATACCAAGAAGGACCACAGACAACTTTTATGAGTTTTCAACCAAGCTTCTGCAGAAGGAGAAAACAGCAAACCACTTCTCCAAGGTGTTCACCATGCGTTCTGATTTCCTGTAGCAGAGCCTGTCTTTTTATTAAGAAAGGAGAAAGAAGGGAGTCAGGAATGGAATGTGGAGCTAATAAATCAAGGGGGCCTATTCTGAAACAAGGAAGAACTACATTCTACACACAAGCAGTTTAAGGAGGAACCCAAGATAAGAAGCAGCTGCAGCTTCAAGGTTTAGGGAAAAAGCAAGTTTTGTCTTTCACACGGTTTAACAAATTCCTCCTCTCTGGGGTGTTAATACTAAA
Organism: Xiphophorus hellerii; assembly: GCF_003331165.1. Lineage (NCBI taxonomy): Eukaryota > Metazoa > Chordata > Actinopteri > Cyprinodontiformes > Poeciliidae > Xiphophorus > Xiphophorus hellerii. The sequence goes on from NC_045693.1 coordinate 1,008,849, forward strand.
CCTTTAAATGAAAAACTAACTGCTAACTACTTATGTAAGAATGATAACAAAACATAATTATTCTAACAGAACCGAAACATTTGAATTATTTAACCCAGTTTAATGAGACCAAAAGAAACAATTATTAATATTTAAAATGATGCTCCTTAAATTAAAGTAAAACATCATCAGTTTATTCCTTCCAGCCATAAAAACCTGAGATCAGTGATTGGATGAATTCATCCAGTGTAGAATCAGTACCGGATCAGAACCGGACCTGTTTGTTACCTGGGATCAGTTCAGCTGTGAAGCAGCATTAATATTCTCAACAAACATGATTTTCAGTTTTACATAGAAATTCATAAAACAGACATCAATAATTAATGTAAAATCATCAAAGCGTCTGTAAAGCGGATAAAACAGCGACACATGATAGTCCTGTGGTTTCCGTGGTTTCCGTCCCAGCTGATGATCGGCTTCAGACGGAGATCTTCTCTGCATCCGTCACTGCGCTGTGCAGACTGTAGTAGTCCAGCAGGTGGCGCCACGAACCGCTGAGTCGCAGCAGCTTCTGGTTGCCTTTCCCAGAAAAGGGAAGAAGAGAGCAGAGTTAAAGATGGATCTGATTCTGGACCAGATGCTGGACTGGTAGCAGACCTTTATCTGGGGAGGTCTGTGGCTAGAGTAGTCATCTTGTGTTTGAAGGTTGTAAGATTGATTTGTGCCTCTGAGCAAGGCACTTGGCTCCAAGTTGTCCACCGATCTGTGTATCGGTGTGTAAATGTGAGAGAATGGGTGAATGCAGCTCTAGTGGAAAGTGTTTGACTGGTCAAAATGATTGGAAAATGTTTGCAAAAGTCTGGTACTGCTGGACTGGTACCGGACTTTCACCTGCAGTCAGGAGCCACCAGGTGTGTTGGAGCAGACCTAACCCCCCATTAACAACCAGTGAATCCAGTGGATCGCGATTCTCCTTTATGGCTTCAACAAAAACCAAAACCCGAAACACTCAGAGCTGCTGAGTGTCAACTTGCCGGGTCAACTTGGTAAACCAATAGATGGTTAGTATGTAAATGGGCCCTGGGTCACTTTGGACTGGAAAAATTGGACCCCAAGGTAAAAAAGGTACAGAATCTCTGCTCTAGTCCACAGTCCCGTCCTTACCGATGATGCACAGTCCTTCCTTGGCTCTGGTGATGGCCACGTTGATCTGGTGGGGGTCTCCTACAAAGCCAACATGTTCAGACATCCAGGCGCGGTCCGGTTCCTTCTCAATCTCGTCGCTGGGCACGGAGCAGACTGTGGAGAGAATCACGTAGCGCCACTCGCTCCCTGGGAGAAAACAGAATTTGGGTTTGGTTTGGTTCTGATGCCGGGTTGAGGCACAGCCGGACCTCTGACCATGAGTCTGGGATGTCGTTTATAAAGGGGGCGTCCAAACAAAGTGGGAACTGAACTTCACTTCCCACCAAAGGTTGCGATCTCTGAAAATAAACTTAGCAGGAAAACATGCGGTCTCTCACATGACCTCTGACCCAGATTTACCTTCGCTTTGGAGCCGCGGGAAACTGGCAATGCAGAACTGAAGCCACTACTTCTGATTATCTAACCTTTAATCAGAGATAGACTTTATTATAAGCAGTCAGCAGTTTTATTTATGCTTGAGGATATTTCAAAAAATCCCAATAAGCCAACTTAAATCTTAGTCTGCCAACATTTTTAGGCTTTCTATATATTGCCTTCCTCTCTCAGCATGATGTGGACCAGAGATCAACACATCAGATGTGAGCCGGTGTCGGAATCAGACTGATGGATGCCAACGTTGTCCATCAATATATCGGATGGGTTGGCGCTGCCAGGAGACCTTGCAAAGGGGCGATCAGGAAGAAACACGTTTTCATCGACAGCCAAGATCTCCTAGTGACTGGACCAAATTTCTGGCTCATGACTCCTTCATCCTGGAGCAAAGCAGGGAAGAGCCTGCAGGTGGCGCTATAGATGATGGCTGGCTTCTTGGTGAGTCCATTAAAAACTAAAATGTTTTCTAGCCATTAGGGCCAGATGTTCTGATGCACTATTCCACTATAACCTGCAGGGGGCAGTGGCTGGGCTTCCAAACTCCCAGAGCAAAGCAGACATATGTTTTCATAATATTCACCCTGAACTGTTCTGCCCAAGGCTAGAAGTTAGAAATATGTCTTCATTTAATTTAGAAACTTCTACAGTATTGGTTCATCTGTATTTTATTTTGAAGGCGAATTTTGAGGTAGCAGTGCATTGTGGGTAGCAGAGGCAGTGAGGAACAGGTGATGGTGGAGAGAAAACTTGTCTATTAATGTACAAACTTCACCTCCTGTGTCGTCAATCTTTTCTAACTCCTCTGAAAGGAGTGGCTGTAAGTTCAATCTGTGTTCTGTTTGGAGTTTTATTAGGATTTATTTAGAGGTCGTTTTAAAATGTGTTTATTCCAGTAATTAGCCATGTCCCACTAGTTTTTTTTTGTATAGTAATGATCATAGCTAACATGACTGTTTTTAACAACAGTTAAGGTTAATTCTAATTTATGTTTTCTGATATTAGAAGTTTATTCTGTGCATTTAGAGCTGATGAATATTTTATTTTCTGTTTATAGTTTCACTCAACGCTTTTATTAAGCTTCCCACACAACTGTACAAAATTGTAAGAAGACCGTAATAAAGGGCTTCCTGGCTCATGAAAATTGAGTTTGGTTTGCTGTTAATCTGCGTTAACATACACAGAGTATCCAACATGTAGTGATAACAGTACATGAACTGTGAACCTCCCATCAGAATCATGATGGCGGCGTGAAAACCTTTAATCACGCTGCTACAACGGCTTCTAGAAAGGAGATTCTTTCAACTCTTCACTTCATTCACATTGATTTTTGGCTCATGAAATGATGTTTTAACCCTAACCGATTGGAAGACTGAAGTCTCTGCACCTGGTGGACCAGGTGTGGTCTACCAACCAAGCCACGTAGACTTTTAGCATAGATGCTACGCAGTGTTTCATAAACGAGACCCCAGATCTGGTCCCAGAGAGACTTTTACCTTGACTTTTTGTGATGGTGGTCACTGTAATTCCTCCCAGTTCCATCTTGGTCAGCTCCTCTCGGATCTCTGCTACTTGGGCGTTATAAGGAGACAGAACCACAATGCTCTTCTCATCCACTCCTGCTTTTACGAGCATTTCAACAATCTTTGTCTGAAAAACAATTGGCAGCAATTAAAATCCTTCATTTAATATCAGGATTCCGTTACAGGAAATCTTTCCTGCCAACAGCCATCACTAATCGTTATAACATTTAATTTCCCTTTGGGATCAATAAAGTATTTTTGAATTTGAAATATCAGGAAAATAGCTTCAGATGCTGCAGGACAAACTGGCCACTCCTCCTCCCTTTCTTCTTCTACTACTCTCCAGTTTGCACCGTTTGCCGTCATTTTAACTTTTGGTTTCCTGTTCTTTTCTCTCCATGGCAGCTCCACCTGCTCTGTGTTCTGATTGGCTGGTTCCTTCCTGGAGGCGGCTGACATGATGCTGCCATCACCTAATCGCTCTCCCTCTCCTGCTGTTTCTACTTTCATGAACATCAGAAATAATCCAACATCAGTTCATCTGTTTCTTCTTCAGCTGTGTCTTCGCTAACCTCCAGTCGGTCGGTTCCCATGGTACTGAGCCCGGTTCTGGTTCTGCTGGAGGTTTCTTCCTGTTAAAGGGGATTTTTTTCCTCTCCACTGTCGCTACATGCATGCTCTGTATGAGGAATTGCTGTAAAGTTAATGATTCCATGAAAGGGATTGTCGCCCCCTGCTGGCCAGGAGGAGTGAATGCTGGGTTTCCTTAGATAAAAACTTCTGAACAATTAGAGCATACTGTACAGTTTGAGAACGAGGATCAGTTAGAATGTGTGTGATTGAATTTAAATATTTTTTTGTAAAGTGAGATGACACTTGCAAAGTGGCACTGTAGAAATAAACGGAACTGAATTGAATATGATGGATAGCAAGTGGTGAAGAGAATACCTTAATTATTTTTAGTTTTGCATCATTATCACTTTTAGACCTCCTGTTCATCTACTTGCAGGCTTAATCATGTATAAAGCAACTCCTGCTTGGAATCAATACAATCCTTTCCCTGAGTCCCTCGATGGATCAATGACATGAAATTGAGATGCTCTTGGAAAAGTTACCGTCTTCTAACATTCAGGCACGTTTTGGTTCTGGTAGCTGAACAGAAAATGTTACGTACCACATTCTCTTTCTCATTGTGGTTGACTTTAGATTTGTTGTTGCCCTTTGCTGTCTTCACCACCAAACGAACAGTTTCTCCTTCAACATGTCCAAACACGATTGGCATAGTCTTGCCGTTAACGCGCAGGAGGCTGCTCGGCTGCTCCACACCCGTCTTCAGCTTGCTCTCATAAAATTGCTTTGAGGGAAACTCACAGATGCCCTGGTGCTGTTAAAAATAACACAGCATGATGGGTTATGATGCACTGCTGCTGTTACTCATTGAGGACATATTTGATGTTCACCATTCTGTACTGGGTGTCCAGCATCACAGCCGTGTTTTTATGGAGCCTGGTGTAGTAGCGCTCAAAAAGAGACCTGGACATCCCCAGCTTCTTCACGCTCTGGTTCTTCACGATTGGCTGAAGCTGTTTGTGGTCCCCAATCAGCACCACCTGGCAGACCGCCACAAAGTTCAGAGATCAGACCGAAGTCAGTGGACACCAGACTGTTGGAGAAAATTTTCTGTTTGAAGATTCAAACATTTTTTTCTGAGAAATTCAACTTTTCATTTTTAAAATACACTTAGACTTATTTTATTGTCATTACAAAAGACATGTAAGGGAAATTGGCAATGAAATGTCATCACTGGAGCACACACAAAAACACAAGTGTGCCTATAATTACATAATATACAGATATGCTAAATATTTATAACTTAGCATTTTCGAGCACTCAGACAGTCTTATGGATGGGATTGTTGAGCAATCTGATGGCCGCTGGGAGACAACTATTTCTGAGTCTGGCTGTGCTAATGCTAAACCATTAGCATCAGAACAGATGCAGATGCTAAACGCCAACCAGATGAACAGACCTTGGAGAGGATCCGGTTTGCTTTGGCTAAGCAGCGTCTGTGTAATGTTCTGGATGGGGGAGTGAAGTCCCAATGATCCTCTCCGCTGTCTTCACCACTTTTTGCAGAGACTTACAGTCTGAGGCCTTGCAGCTCCCAGATCAGATGGAGATACTGCTGGTCAGCAGGCTCTCAATGATGAGATATTGTTGATACTCTGCGCAGTTTGAGATGGCAAGAGACAAACGTCTTTAGACCATCCTATAAACTAGGGATCCTCAACTCCAGGCCTCAAGAGAACAACGTGTGTCCAGGTGTTTGATGAGGGAGATGCTGACCAATCCTTGGCTTGTGTAACCAGGATAATTTTTTTATACTAGATTTAGTTATTTTATTTTTTATTTTGTTAGATTTAATTTATTTTTATTTAAAAGTTTAATTAAAATCCCCCTTTCTTTAATCTATTTAACACCAACCAGGCGAGAACAACATTGTTCTCGCGCGGGTTTGACGTCATGTGACAGCTGCACGTCAGCGTCCTAAATTGACAGCTACGGCTTATATGGCTGCTAATCGCACCTTAGGTAGGAAACGTTGTTGGACCCTGACGTACAGGTAGGGTTCTGGTCTGTTCTCAAAGCGGTTTTCAGATATCTATTGTATATCCTTCAATCGTGTACCTCTGTTAACTTGCAGACGGGTGATTAATCAACCGAACGTTGTAAAGATCACGGTTGGTCAAGAGGGAACTGGTGAGTGTTTGCTCGGGAGCTAGCATGCTAGCACTAGTCTCCCCAGCCTGTTGTAATTATACACCGATCTAAAGCACATTCAAATTGAAATGCTTACCGAAATTATTGTTGTGTAAAAATACTGTTTTGCATAAGTTGCATTTAATTATTATGTAAACTCCTGCAATTATAAGAAACACATGTACATGTAAATTGATTATTTAGGCCTGTTTACACAGGCCAGGTGTATTTCAGATCCCCCACTCAAGGAGTGGCTGAAGGGTCTGGAATACAGCAAGGATTGTCTGGCTTCATGCTGACCAGACTGGCGAGCTAACCGGAAATACAACACCTATTATCTGAGGAAACTCTTCCGAACTGGTTGGAGATTCATCCCAACAAGTCTTCACTGAAGGAACTGGATTATTATTATTATTTTGTTTTTTCTCTTTTCATCATCAACAAAGACTGGTTGACTGCCTTGGTATAAGGAACTCTTTTGGACTCTAAACTGTGGACTAACTTGTATATATTGTAAATATTAATATAACTCACCAATTTTTGCACCACCTAGCTGTCTCTGGGTTTTTACAAATTGCCACCTCCTCCAGCAGACGAATCTAGTTTTTAAGGGATCACTTGGATTGATTTTAATTTGGATTATTTCAAATTCTACTAATCCTAGAATGTAACACTTGCATCGACACATACAGGGGTCACCAACCTTTGTGAGACTGGGAGCTGCTTCACGGGTCCAGAGCAACACGAAGGGCTACTTGTTTTTTTTTTTGTTTTTTTTACCCCTCCAGGGGGTCTTTTGTGGGCTCTAGTGTCCCTTATATGACAGCGGGCTGACAGGAGAGGGGGGAAGACATGCGGCAAATGTCATCGGGTCCGGGAGTCGAACCCGCGACGGCCACGTCGAGGACTCAAGGCCTCCAAATACGGGTCACGCTAACCGCTACGCCACCACGGCACGCCCCGAAGGGCTACTTGTTTGATACAGACATCAATGTTCTTGGCTCAGCCTTTATAACAATAGTATATATATGATTACATGCTGCCTGATCATATTAATGTTAGGGACTACTGACAATAGTTATCAGTAATAATTTACCATGGCAGCTATGGTTAATTGCTATTATGTGATCAGAAATTCTTAGTTCAGAGTTTTCAGTTTGATTCCCTTTTGGAGATTTTCTGTGTGATTCTAAATTACCCACAAGTCACTGAGAGTCTGGATTGGTGCAGCTGAACAGATTTTCCTTTAAATAAAAAAAAGAAACGTTATTGTATTTTTTTATTATCCAACCCTCTTTACTATTAACAAAATTGTGGAGAGAAGAAAAAGTTAGTTTGTGCCAAAACATCTTGTCTGTAGCAAACATCAGTGTGAGTCTGTGGGGGTCAAAGGGCAGCCAAAGCCTAAATCTGATTGGCCAGTTTGCTTTTTCTGTGAGCTAAAAATGATGAGTGGAGTTTGAATCTCCCATAGTTCTAAGATCCCACCTGAACTTTTTACAGTGTGCAGTTCTGGCGGGTCGCCGGTTTATTAGCTTTTTTTGTGGTTTCACGAACTGAACAGCTGACGGGTCACCAGCTGGCTGACCCCAGCAGATGTAGAAAAAAAACTGTCCAACAGATCAGAAGGTACAAAACTATCACTGCACCTGACCTGGAGGAGCACAACCGCCTCTCCAACGCTCATCATGTGGCGTCGCACAAAAGCCGCACAAACCTAAACCACTAAAGCAGCGCAGCCTTTTTTTTCACACAAACGATGCTAAATAATAAAGACATGGAATCGAAGCCTATATACCCGGTTGATCCACGGAAAGAGGAGGATGTTGATTCCCAGGTTCAGGTGGAGTCAGACGTCCAAAGGAGGAGAAGGTGAAGCAACAATTTTTACTCCTTTGGGGAACGTTTCCACTAGATTAAATGGTTTAACCCTCAGTCTTAGCGCGACGCTCAGGAAGAGCAGCAGATGTCAGCTAACAGGTGACCATCAGCTCTCCAGTTCAGGAAACATCAGAGAAGCTCAGAAACCGACGACCCGTCAGAACCGACACTGTAAAAAGCTCCACCGGGATCCAAACAGCTCTTAGAACTACGGGAGGTTCAAACTCCTGTCATTCATTTTTATCTTACAGAAAAAGCGCCAAGCCGCCAAATAAACAAAAGCAAACTGACCAATCAGATTTAAGCTTTGGCGTGCCCTTTGACCCCCACAGACTCAGACGTGCGCTATGTACAAGATGTTTGACACATAAGATCTTTTTTTTTCTCCACAATTTTGTTAATAGTAAAGAGGGTTAAATAATAAACATTTCAGAAATGATTCTTTTCTTTTTTTACTTCAAGGAAAATCTTAAGGTGCCAGAGCGGGTCCAGCTGCAGGCGCTGCTGCCCTCCGATAAAATCCTGCAGGCGTCTGTGCAGTTCTGAACTTTAACCACAGAAAAGAGTTTTATGCACAAAGCAATTTACTTTTAAAAATTTTATAATTTACTTTTAAAAAAAATTCTAAATATAAACAAATGTTATTAATTTAATGTAAAAAGATTAAATATTTTTTTGGCAGTGCTCCCTAATGACAATGGCTATTTTCAGAACTTGCTCCGCAGACTGACAAGGTCCCCTCGGGCGACCGGGGGCCGCGGGCCCCACGTTGGTGACCCCTGACCTAGACACTAGCCAAACCTTGGCTAGCACTAAAACATTAAACACTAGAGTAGTAGGACACATTCATGATCAATTATTCCTCCTGAAACTTGTTTTATTTTATCAAGGGACTGGATGTGTTCTTTGTTTTAATATTTAAAACAAAAAAGAATCAAATTCTTTTTGGGGTATTATTAAAATGAACTAAAACATGACTGCTAAGAATCATTGAGGATCTATGAATCTGGAAATCATGTCATGGTACAGTGAAGTCTGAGAAACATTTGGTGGAAAAACCTTTAGGATTAGTTTGGTCAACATGAGCAAACACAGAATGGGACATTTTAAGGAGACAGAACCTGTTCTGGGTTGTTGCAGACTAACGGGATCAGAGTCTGGGGTTCGGTGGCCATCGCGCTTTCATCGATCAGGATCTGACGTGCACTGACGGTGGAGGAGAGGATGGGGGTGGATGACTGTGTGCACGTGCACAGGATGATGTCATGTCTTTTCAGCTCATGTATCCGAGCATCTCTGAGAAGGTTCCTGTATCTGCATGGAAAAACAAAGATGTCATGTTTTCATATCTATTTCATTTTATTCAGGGATATAATGAAACCACTATGCTTACTCTTTCACTTCCTCAGGAGTCAAGACTTCCTCAGTAGTTGAGACTTTCTTGAGCCATTCGCTAATCCGTTGATCAAATATTTTTATTTTTGTTGAAAAGGGGTTTTCTGGCTCACGGATGCGATGGTGCAGAGTGATGCTCCTAAAATCAATGCAACACATGTAAGCATATATGCTTAGGGTAGGATAAGGGTTAGGGTTAGTTAACCCTAACCCTATCCCCCCCTTACCATGACTCCTGAGATGTTTCCTTATAGAGGAATAAGGAAACATCTCAGGAGTCATTAGCAACATTTGTCTTTCCATGCTACATGAAAAGATGAATGCTGCCTCTCCACATGCTGCCTGTGGAGAGTCTTAACTGAAAGTGCAGTACCTGAGCTCTGGGTTGGACTTGTCCTGGCGAAGTGACCTGTGAGAAAACTGCAGGTCACTGTTTGGAAAAGGATATTCAATGTTCTCTACTTGCTGGCCATAGACTCTGAGGATCTGAAGTCTCTCCTTAAACCTCATCAGATACTCTGTGGATCAATCAGACACACATGGTTCCCAATCAAGATCCAAATGTTCAACCAGAAATAATTTAAACATTGTCTCAAAAAGTACATTTACCTGCAACAACGTCCACTGACTTGTTGGATGGACCGCAGTAGAGAATGACTTCCTTTTTGTCTTTGTCTCTTGGGTCTTCAGATATCCTGGGGTTATCAGAGTTTATCTCCAAAAACCAGTACACAATATTCACGCCCACCACCGTCTTCCCAGTTCCTGTCAGATAAACAAAAAAGAGATCTTTAACGCTGCATGTGGAAACAGGATTAATCACATTTCTGCTCTTACCTGGTGGTCCTTGTATCAGGGTAAAGTTGCTATTTAGAGCAGCTGCAACTGCTTGAAGTTGACTGTCATTAAGCTCTGGCAGTTTTGCTGGCAACTTTGTCCTGGCGATCTGGTGTTTCAGCACACTGCTTGGCGTAACTGGAAGATTAAGCAACACAACATGACTTTGTCATGGGGCCGCACTCTGCTGTCTTGATTGCTGCGTGTTCTTGTGAACAATAAATCTTCACACTGCAGGGTTATTAATAGAGTCTTACAGGACTCTGGCTTGGCCTGATCCTCTTAGAAATACAGTGATCCCTCGCTATAACGCGGTTCACCTTCACGGCCTCGATGTATCGCGGATTTTTTTGCGCAGTTCTTTTTTCACAGTGCATTGTGTTCTGCGTCCTGATTGGCTAAACAGTCTCTGCGCTTTTTCTCCACCTGTGTGCCAATAACGTTACGTTATTTAAATATACGTAATACAGCTTGGCAAATTTTGGAAAATATCTTTTCCCAGAAGAAAAATAGCGACAACAACTACCGATAATAACTTTGTTCTCCTCTCGAAAAAACACACCTGCACCTCAGGCTTCAGGAGAAAAAGCCAGTATAGCGAGAAGTCAGGCTGCAGCGTCACAGTCAGAGGAACAGAGAAATACGTCTCAATTTGTCCTACTGTACTTTGTATTGATGATTAAAATCATTATTTTACTGTAGTTATTTGTAAGAAAGCGTTCTATTTGTTAAAAAAAATAATTTAGGCCTGAAAACAGGTTTTGTTCTTTGGTTCAATGTAGAGTATTTAATTATGCTGTATAATAATTGTGAAAAATAAAGGTAACTACTTCACGGATCACTGGTTCTCTTCGGAACACAACCCCCGCGATAAACGAGGGTTCACTGTATTCGTGGTTCCAGTTGGTAAAATCTTTGGGTTATATGGGATGAATTAGAGCCATGATGAAGGTCTTAGCACTGGCAATCACTCTTGTGTGTCAGGGCTGTTATTTCTTCTAAAGTCTAAGGTCTAAAGTACGATGTTAAACATGGGTAGGACTGTGAATTGTCTGAGTAAAGCCAATTGACTCTCAGATAGCATTGACATTATTAGTATTTAACACTAAACCAGATAAAACAAATGAGATCTGACTCACAAATTGAGAGTTAAGGTCTGGTGGACAATACAAATAACATCAGCGTTGAATCTGAGGTTAGATTTAGAACGTTCCTACTGCTGGTAAAGACCAGAACAGTTTTGTGATGTCCGGCTATACACTGGTCTAGTAGTCACCATAGCTAATTTGGTGACTACCAGCTCACCAAACTACTTTAAATGGACTGTTCTGTCCATCTGCCCGGCCACAGATTGGAGATCTGACCAGAGTCTACTCTACTCTCCAATAATTACCCAGGCAATAAAATCCTCTCTGCAATGATTTTTTTAATAGTACTTTTAGTTTAGTTAATGGATGGATGGATGTTCAGTACTTTTCTTACTTTTTTTGGGAATCTTCTGGCCTAGTGCAATCCTCTTGACTAGGTCACATGCTGCCTCCAGGTTGAGAACAGCAGCTTCTTTCCGGCTGTAGGAAAACAAAGACAGACATTCATTTTAGAGAAAATGAATGAATTTCATCACCAACCAGAGGTGAAGAGCTTTAAAAGAGGAACTGAAGGAAACGTAAACTCACATGTCAGGCAGGAGCTTTGGGATGATCTCGGCAGTGAAAAGAGTTTTTCTCTTAAAAACACATTCAGGAACATATTCCATTGGCAGGTGACTGACATGGAAATCCACTTCACTTCCAGTTTCTCTAGAATCTACTTTGGTTGTGAAACCATGAGCCACCCAAGTAAACTCTTTTGGGTCGACCGGTGCAGAATGCTCTATAGGTAAAAGCAATTTCAGACCTCTTTTCCGAAAGCAAAGCAAGCATTTAGCAAGGTTGCATTCAATGACCCAATCTGTGATCCATTTCTGATGTAAGAAAAATGTTCCAGTCATGGTGCCTTCCAGCCGCTGAGTGAACTTTACCTCCAGATTCTCAATGATGATGCCATTACTTTCCTCCACTGCATTCGCTGCAGATTCCATCTCACAGATGGGTTTCCAGATCTCCATGTATTGTTTTGTGTTTCTATAGAAAGTCTTTGCTGGCTCTTGTGCTGACTGGGTGTAACATAAGATGGGGTTGTGGACATGTTGGACACAAATCTCAAACATCGGTTTAATGTGCACCAGCTGAATAACAGGCATGTGACGACCTCTACTCGCTTCTGATGTCATTTGCACCTGCATGGTGCCACCTGGCTGCAGGTGAAGATCAATGTCAGCATAGTGCTGGAAAGTAGATGGTGAATCTAGGGACTTGGACTGGTCCAGGTTTTCTGTTTGAAGTGGAATGGTGTCCATCAGGAGGGACTTGGCCTGATCCAGATTTTCTGTTTGAACTGCTTCAATCACAGCCGTCCAAACTGTCAGAGGAACCTCAATGCATGGACCACGACCTGACATCTTGATCAACTCTTGGTGGATCAGCCTCTCGTCGGCTGCATATATCCGCCTTTTCCATTTGAGCATGATGTATTTTTTTTCAGAGTCATAAACTGGTTGGTCCTCTAACTGTAATTCACTGAACATAATGGACAAAGGCAGATGAAATATGTTCCTGTTGAATGGAAATGACACCTTGAAGCTCTCTTCGTCTGGATCTGCAGAAATAACAAAGGCTAGCTTTGGTGCACTCTGCTGCTTTGTGCTCACTGCATAAAAGATCTGTTGAGCCTTTTGCTCAAACTGCTTAACTTTCTTTGAGTTGGGGTCAAACTGATGACACAGATCAGTAATGTCAGTACGAGTATACTGGAGAGCATTGTTACATATGAAAGAGTGCAGGAGCCTCTGTAAGATCAGGTCCATGTAACGTCTTATTGGTGAGGAGGCTTGTGTGTAAGGGTTCAGCTTGAGAGAATGATGTCCAACTTCTGCTTCTTCAGAGGATTTTGAACGGATTAAATATGCTTTGCTTCTGCAGCATTGCAACTCGTAAATAACTGGTTGGAGCAGAGGGTAGATGTCATCCGCAGCCACAAGGTCCACCAGTTTGTCTGTATCGTTTTCTCTCAGAGCTGACTGGATGTCGTTCCACACAGTCTCCAAAATGGGGAAACGCTCAGTGCTTGGTTTAGGGTTAGGCACAGTTATTTCATCATGGTTGACACTAAAGGACAGTTCTATTAATGCTCCACATTTCTCTTTGAATGTTTCTAGCTTCTCAGGGTCTGGGCTGCTCTGACAGCGGAGTGGTGTGTGATATCTGGCTTTGGACTTACACAAGTATTTTGCTGTATAGTTGTTAAAGAACAGACTGATTTCTTCAATCATCTGGTGGGCTTTCCGCTTCCCAGGCGACTTGTCATCATCACACTGGTAATAAGCCCACTCTCTCCCCAGTCTTAACTTCCTTTGAACTTTAGCAAAGTGATAGGCCACAGTGACACCGTCCTCCTCTGTGCTGAATGTGGGAGGGTCTCTGTATCTTTGGGTGATGATCTCCTCTGCCTCTTCATAAGTAAACTGCCTTTTTGACGTGATCATGGACAGTTGAAATTTTGGATCTTCAGAAATCTTGTGTGTTTCTTTTTCCACTTTGAGCATCAAGGAGACGACCCTGCGATCCTGATGTGGCAGAAGACTGAATTGGCCAGTGCTCAGGTTTCCAGGGAACATATGAATAGGTTCTTCTCCGGGGTAATGTGTAGAACCTCGTTCTTCTGCATGCTTATCTAGTTCATCACCTGGACTCACATAACTTGCCACATCTGCAATGTGGATTCCCAGCTCATAATGGTCTCCAGTATCTCTAATGCTGATGGCATCATCCAGATCTTTTGCTCCTTCTGGATCAACTGTAAATGTGATTGTTTCAGTTTCATCCTGCCTCTTTTCACTGTCTTCGTCTTTATTTGGAAGACCTTCATATGTATCCAAACTAGTGTCTTTGACCTCAAATTCTTGTTTCAGCAACCAAAGTCTGTCATTAAGAGGCCCACTGTTTGGGAGAACATCTGTGACTCTTCCCAAAGGGTAAAGACAATGTTCTTTCCACCCAATCACCTGCACTACAAACACCTTGTCCCTGACCTCACTGACATGGTGAGATCTTATGATTGTCCAGTATCCACTGATTTCCTCCCATACTGGTAGAAAGTTTCGTCTTTTTTCCAGGAGCAGAATGGTTGTTTTAGGTGCATTTTTATTGACGGGTATCATAATCCTTTTTACAAACTTATTATTGGTAGCTGCAGGTCTCTTGGAGTGATCTTCTTCCTCAAGGAAGCATACAAATTCACGGGCAGATTCATTTTCCTTGACAATACCAAGAACTCTAGCTGGTTGTCCTCCCCTGGCTGTTTGTACGACCACTTCATCCCCAGTGAAAGCCCTTCCCATGTTGGATCTCCCTTGAACATGTATGTGCCAGGTGGGTTTATGAAATGTTACAACATGTCCTCTGTTGTAAGACTCCTTCACAAACTTTCCTTTCTTCAATAACTCTGGTTGTTTTTCACGTAACTCCATCAGTTCACTAGAAACTTTGAAAGACTTTCCAAACTTCTGGTAGGTAACGTCTTCAGACTCCAAACTCTCTTCATCTGAACTATATTCAGTTTTCATCTGTTCATATTCATCTCGTAGCTCTTGCAGAATTGAGTCAGACATGGTTTTCTCATCTATAATTTCCAACTTCTGAAACTTGACTGTTTCTCCTACATCTTGTTCAAAAAACCCTTTGGTATAATGCTTTGGCTCTACACTGTTGTTGCTGAGGCAGTGGATGATGAAACTTTGCCAGAACCTGGAGCATTTCCCAAAGCAGCAGAGAGCTGCAGCATCTCCAACTACTGTCACCTGAGACTGAGCTCTGGTCATCGCAGTGTTTAAAACACGAGCATCATTGAAAAGAGGCAGACCAGACGGGTTGGACTCTTTAAGGCTGTCACGGGTTTGTACAGCTGTCAGGATGACTGCTCTGAACTGTTTGCCTGTTAAAAAATGATTAATTAGGTCAAACTAACATAAGGAAAATCAGACAATTCTTGATCTTTGACATCATGCAGGAAATCCTTCAGGATTGAGGATTAAACTAGATGAAAGTTACCTTGGACGT
This sequence comes from Xiphophorus hellerii, assembly GCF_003331165.1. NCBI lineage: Eukaryota > Metazoa > Chordata > Actinopteri > Cyprinodontiformes > Poeciliidae > Xiphophorus > Xiphophorus hellerii. Next base: position 1,023,955 of record NC_045693.1, read on the forward strand.
TTGCGAGAGTTTCAACGTTTACTTCAGAAAAGCCTTTTCTTAAAAGGATGGATCGAATTTGTTGAACCTGTTGAGAAATGACTATTGAAATTATTAAACACCATCAATAGCTACAAAGTTTATATGGCAGTCACGTATTTCCATTCTCTGTTTGCATTCATTAGGTTTGATAATGAAGCAACAGAAGGAGTAACAAGAACTTTAACAAATCAACATTTCAGAGATAAAACTTCAAAATGTCAAAGTATAATTTTATACAACAAAAACTTATTTATTAAGATTACTTTGAACAATTTTACCTGAGAGCCTTCTGACAGAACGCAAATGGATTTTAGGTCCTTGGGCCCCCAGTTTGTTGGCCAGTTCTTCACAATGTCTTCCACAACCTCAGTGACTTTAAAAGATTCTTGCTTGTTATACCAAGACATAGTCACAATATCCAGGACACATTCTCCCCGAACATGGTGGAACCGGAGAGCGTGATCATTTGGAGGAGCTGGAACGTCTCCTGAGGCTTCAATCACGTCACTCTTTCCAACATAAAAATGAGCGGAGACAAACTCTACAATCTCCTTGGTTGAACGGTAGTTCTGACTAAAGATGATCCTGCTGCTCTGGGCGGCGTCACATTTTTGTCCTTGATAGTAGTGGAACAAACGAGTGAGGAGCGTGCAGTCTGAACGACGGTGGTCATCCACAGAGAAGAGCTGTGGTCCCATCTGCATGTGATCTCCAGCGAGAATAACTCTGGTGTTTGGCCCAGCGAGACTCAGGGCCGACAAGGCTTCGCATTCCAGCATCTGGGAGGCTTCATCGATCAGTATGTGGGTGAAGAGTCCGTCTACAAGCTTCAGGTCATGAAACAGTCCTGCCATTGTTGTTGTTGTCACAACTACATTGTGGTCTTCCAGAACAGCTTTGGTTGGGGTCAGAAAAGACTTTCTATCTTTAGAGAGAAAACAGTATTTTAAGGTGATCTCATCCGTGGCAAACAGAGCCTTTCCACTGTTGGCTTTTATTCGAATTGGCCTCAGTTTGTTAGTTTTACTGATGGCAGGATGAAAGTGTTCTCTGACATACAGGTCTGCAGAACTGAAAGGTACAAAACGGACAAGTTAAAACTCCAGTAGGCTTTGAATGATATCTTTTCAACATTTGGGAATCGAGGTTAAAGCCATAAACAAGCTCTCACCCTAATTTTATACCAAACTGTAGCCTGGTAAAAAAAAAAAAAAACAGGCCCTTGTTCTATGTTTTGCTTCTTACAGACAAAACGATGCGTTGACTCTGAAGTTTAAAGTTTGATCCAATTTAGCAACATTTTTGATACGTCCAGGGACAACAGATGTATTTATTCATGTGCAATGTCCCTGCCAAATAAATGTATGAATCTCAAATCATTTTGTATTTAAGTTGTTCACTTAGTCAAACAGATATTATTACAAAACAATCTTTTACAGACAACAAGCAGAACTTTTTAACCAAATCTATTCTTCCCCCTCACTTCCACCCTGTAGACATGTTGATAGATCATTTCTACTCTAAAATTTTAGACATCACTGATTCCATGGCTTCCATTAAAGTAAAGATTGTGTCTGGTAGGAAGAAATCTCTGGAGAAAGAAGTGAAAGAAACCTTTGCTGAGGGCTGAACATAGACTTCAGACTTTCTAGTCCCAAAGGGAAAATTATTTTCCACAAACCAGTTCCTGCACTCACTTCAGTAAGTAGACTAGATACACAATAACATCATGTAAATGGCATAAAACTTGTCTCCAGGTTGACAACTGGACACTACGAAATCTACAGAGACGCACGGCGAAGAAATCACTCCACACTAAACATTTTAGGGAAACGTTCTTCCTGGAAATCATAAACAATGCTGGAGCTTTCTTTGCAACAGTTGACAGAATCACAAACCCTCCTGTGACTGAATCACCTGAACTCAACAGCGCCTGCAATGAATTTTCCAACTTTTTTACAGAAAAAATTCATAAAAATTCGAGGGTTAATCTGCATATTAGTACTAATCCAGTATTGATGCTAAGCCCAAACATAAAAGCACACAGAACTGAAATGACTGAGCTCTACTTTCTGCATTGCTTATAATTTGCTGACTGGATGTTGGCCAACCTTAAGATGACCATCTACTGCTGGTCATCTTATCAAACCAATCAATATTTCTGAACCAAACAAGTTACCTGTTGGTATGGGTGCAAATCAGGATTTTGTTCTGCGGATGCCTGCAAAGTTCGATGGCTGCTGTAGCAATGGTGAAGGTCTTCCCGGTTCCAAAAGGTCCATAAATGAGCAGAGGTGCAGTCAACTTTTCTCCATCATGGTTCCCCGTAATGAAGCCAAGTGCAGACTGCTGTTTGGAGTTCAGGTTCTCGTAGGTGACATCACCGACAGGAACTCCACAATTCTTGAGGTCTGGCAGGACTCTGGTGGTATCAGGAAGCAGGTCTACAGCTTTGTGCATGGTACATAAGCTGAGGCGATCCAACTGAAACTGGACCTCCATTTGATAAGATTGCTTGTCTTTGAGAGAAAGATCAGAGCAGCACTGTTTAGACAGCTGTAGGTGTATCTGGTTCTCATTGGTTCTGAGGTTCAGAACCTTGGCTTCATAGACCTTGGACTTTGGATGGAGAGAGTCTACAGGAGCTATCAGGGCTGACTGGACGTTTCGTTTCAGTACCAGACCTTCAGGACTGTCCATGGTCAGCTTATAAGGGATGGAAACAGAACAGAAAAGTTCTCCCTGACGAGCAAACTCCATCCCGAACTTTGGATCGTTCAACATAGTCATTGTTGTAATTTGTCCACAAACATTTAGTCTAAAGAAAATGACACGAAACGCTTTTTAAAAAGCAGAAACCATTTTGAGACATGTTAAAGAAACCTGTTAAACGTAGACTTTACCTTGAAACCACTTGGTCCTCAGCTCTCTCCTCATTGTACAGGAACTCATGCATCTTTGTCTTGTAGTTTTCAGCTGTCAGTGCTGCTTGGCTGTAACAAGAGGGCTTACAGAGAAGGCTTAGCTGTGGAGGCTTGTACTCCTTCATCAACTCTTCCTGTTTTTCTGTTCTGTATGAACAGGGTATTATAACCCTGTTCCCTCGATTCCAGCGCTCTGCACTTTGTAGAATGACGCCATGATTGAAGACTTGTTCCTTAGTGTCATCCACTGACTGCTGGCCAACTCTCACCTTCAGTTTCTTCAAGAGGACTGGTCTCATTCCAAAATCTAGCACCAACCACTGTTCATACAAGCCTGGGTGTGTAGATGTGAACGATACGGCGATGGCGTAGGTCATGTTGTCACTGAGGAACCCTTCGCCTGCAGAGTAGATGCATGGTTCAGAGCTGGTATCAGTGAGGCTGAATGAAGCTCCTGGTTCCTGCTTCAGCAGAGCCACATGCAGCAGCTGTCTCTGCAAGAAAACACAGAACAATTTTGTTTTCAAAGATTTAAAACATCTTGGACACAAACAACTTTTGACACTGAGTGTGGGATGTGGTCCAGTTTAGAGACACGGTGTTTAAACAGATCACTCTGTGGTGTCTTTGCAGTTGGAGGATGAATCAGCAGCAAATAACACCAGGGGGCGCTATTCTGGTGGTTTCAGTGGTTCCTCCTGGTTCTAAGTTTAGCTTTCTGACATGTGGGAACTGACTCAAGCCTGCCCCCTGCTGGCCACAACAGTCAAGAAGTGCTGGTGATATTTAAATCAGATGCTAAGATAGAAACATACAGTATATCCATGCTTTGTCTAGATGTGGCCCACTGCTCGTCCACAACACATTTCATTTATTACAGAATCTCCTCTGAAGCCACAAAGTGCTGCAGACGCCTGTTAATCGCCCATCCATTAAGGGTTAGGGGTGGCAGGAGAGAAACGCCTAAAACCTGCCGGACAGACGACCCTCAGAGTCTGAGACAGAAAACCTTTAAATAACGGAGAGTTCTCCTGGTTTGTTCTGGTCGGTCTTTACATCCTGCAGCCCGAACATCAGAGGCTGGACAGCAGCTGAGCCCATAACAAACATGGAGGATAAAAGTAGATCCGATCTCCCACCACTGGACCACTGCTACTCAGGGTGCACTTCTGGCTGTCAGCAGGACCTTTCAGGCAGAAACAGAACATCTCTCTGCTGTTAGGAAGTGGACTGAAGAAAGGTCGGCTCTGACGAACCTGATTGGAGGAAGTTTGGGGGACCAAAACTGACACTGCAGCTCCAGTTGTGGGAACACGAAAGCTAAAAACTGCTGCATGTGGCTCTGCTGAAGCAGGAACCAGGAGCTTCATTCAGCCTCACTGATACCAGCTCTGAACCATGGATCTACTCCAGGCGAAAGGTTCCTCAGTGACAACATGACCTACACCATCGTCTGGATGTTTTACCCACACATTTCTTTAAGAAAGTCCTGCCTGTTATTGCTGCTGATCTGATCCAAATAGTAACTCATGGCTCTCATCAGGCGTTTTCCCCCAGGCTCTGAAAACAGCAGTAATCAAACCACTTATAAAAAAGAACAATCTGGACAAATCACTACTGCAGAATTACAGGCCGACCTCTGACCTCTGACCTCCCATTCATCAGCAAAGTTATTGAAAAAGCTGTTTAAACAATTAACTAGCTTCCTAAAGATAACCAACCTCTCTGACTCCTTCCAGTCTGGTTTCCAGTCTCACCACAGCACAGAGACTGGCCTAGTCAAAGTGTTCAATGACATCCATATAAATACGGACTGTGGCAGAACCACAGTGCTGGTTCTGTTGGACCTCAGTGTTGACCATGACATATTACTGAATCGACTGGAGAGTTGGGTCGGACTCTCCGGTCCAGAGCTAAACTGGTTTAAATCCTACATAAAGAACAGGGATTTCTTTGTTTCAATTGAAAACTTCTCATCAAAGAGGTCAAAGGTCACATGTGGGGTACCCCAAGGTTCCATCCTAGGGCCCCTTTTATTCAATATTTATATGCTCCCACTAGCTCAGGTTATAACAGGAAATAATATTAGCTACCATAACTATGCAGATGACACACAGCTCTACATTACGATGTCACCAGGTGACCTTTGACCCCATCCAATCACTGAACAGATGCTTAGAGCAGATAAATGTGTGGATGTGCCAAAACTTTCTCCAGCTGAACAGAAACAAAACTGAAGTTATTATTTTTGGACCTAAAGGGGAACGATCTAGAGTCATAGATCTAGAGTTATAGATCTAGAGTTATAGATCTAGAGCTATAGATCTAGAGTCATAGATCTAGAGTTATAGATCTAGAGTTATAGATCTAGAGATATAGATCTAGAGATATAGATCTAGAGTTATAGATCTAGAGTTATAGATCTAGAGTTATAGATCTAGAGATATAGATCTAGAGATATAGATCTAGAGCAGGGGTCTCAAACTCCAGTCCTCAAGGGCCGCAGTCCTGCAACTTTTAGATGTGCCTCTGCTGCACCACCTGAACAGAATAATTAGGTCATTAAGGCTCTGGATAACAGATCTACAGAAGGAGGAGGTCATTAAGTCATTTCATTCCAGTGTTTTGTACCTGTGGCACATCTAAAAACTGTAGATCTGCTGCCCTCGAGGACTGGAGTTTGAGACCCTGATCTAGAGCTACAGAGCTAGAGTTATAGATCTAGAGTTATAGATCTAGAGTCAATGCACAGCTTCAGTTATTACAACTAAAACCAGCGATCAGCCCGAAACCTGGGAGTAGTGATGGACTCTGACCTGAACCTCCAGAGCCACATAAAGACAGTTACAAAGTTGGCCTTCTATCACCTGAAGAACATTTCCAGGATTAAAGGACTAATGTCTCAGCCAGATCTAGAGAAACTCATCCATGCCTTCATCTTCAGTCGTATTGATTATTGCAACAGCGTCTTCACAGGTCTGTCCAACAAATCAATCAAACAGCTGCAGCTGATCCAGAATGCTGCTGCTGGCGTTCTGACTAAAACCAGGAAGATAGAGCACATAACACCAGTTTTAAAGTCCCTCCACTGGCTCCCTGTAGCTAAAAGAATAAACTTTAAAATACTGTTGTTAGTTTATAAATCACTGAACGGCTTAGCACCACAATACATTAAAAATCTGCTGTTGTTGTATCAACCTTCCAGACCTCTCAGGTTCTGGTTCTGCTCTGCATCCCCAGAACCAGAACCAAACGAGGAGAAGCAGCATTCAGCATCTATGCACCACAAATCTGGAACAAACTTCCAGAAAACTGTAAAACAGCTGAAACACTGACTTCTTTTAAATCTCAACTAAAAACCCACCTGTTTAGAATTGTATTTGAAATGTAATCAATTACAAATTTATTGATGGAACTTGACTTAATGACTGATTCTATATTGCTTTGTGTTTCTGTGTTTGTAATGATGTAAAGCACTTTGAAATGCCTTGCTGCTGAAATGTGCTATACAAATAAAATTTGATTGATTGATTGAAAAACCATCATTAGTTGATTGGAAATGTCCGAGACAGATGGAAGGAATGAAAATGAGTGAAGGTCCAGATCATTACTAAGTGAGCACAAGCTTTTACTTTTTGCAGTTTTTTATGACATATTTTGGTTTGAATGTGGAGCAATTTGAAAAGGAAGATTTCTTTTTATATTAAATAATTCTTAGTTTTGCAGTTTTAATATCTATAAAACATAATGGAAGACACTTAACATCTTGTAAAGTTAATGTTCTGTTGAACCACAGCATTTTCTTTCATTTGTGTATTTTGTTTCTCCCCTCCAGTTGGTCTTTTGTGGCTCTAGTGCCCCTTATATGAAAGTAGGCTGACAGGAAAGGGGGGAAGACATGCGGCAAATGTCACCGGGTCTGGGAATCGAACCCGCAACGGCCGCGTTGAGGACTCAAGGCCTCCAAACATGGGTCGCGCTGTCCCCTACGCCACCGCAGCACGCCCCTCATTTGTGTATTTCTTTCCACTTGGCAGCTTATTTGACTGTTTGTTGTTGGCCAAGATTAGACGCAGTAAGTGTTTGATTTTGTAGACATTTATATATAAACATAATTTTTGTTCTGGTGAATGGTTATTGTCAGCATCCCGGTTCATTAGGTTGTTTTGTAGTTTGATTTGATTCTGGTTTCATTATTATTTTATTAGTTTCTTATTTTGATTAGATCTGTCTTGTTCCTGTCTTCCTCTAGTTGAATTCTTAATGTTTCTAGTTATTCTTCGCTGTTCTACATTTACTAGGTTCCTTTGTACTGGTTATTCTTTAGTGTTGGATTGATTTGTTTTTATCTGTGCCTCTCTTCCTTCACACCTGCGATCAGTTTGCCCTGCAGTTCATTACTGGGCAAACTGGTGGCTGAATGATGTGTTAAGTTGCACAAAATTCGAGACCAAACTTCAGCTATAAAAGAGAACAAACACAGCTTTAATTAACATTTGCAAATGGAGAAAACATACAAAGCTCACAACTCAGTGAGAATCGGATGAGTTCTGACTTGGGGCTGAACGTCCCCTCATTTACATAGGATACATCACACATTACTTAGTCACACCCCCTGGCTCAAGTGTCAGGTAAAAATCTATACGTTACTTATCTGTAAGTTTCAGTCGAGCAGGGTTTCATACACATTCACAGCTCAACTTTAGGCGTTTCTCCAAAAAGCCTCTCTGCTGATGGCTAAACAGATACTAGTAACTGAACTTCTACAAACTAGGCTTATCACCTTAGCCATGTCTCACATTTCTAACTGCTGAACACCCTGTTCTTCACTTATCTGAGGAGGGTCAGAAGAGCATATGTCCTGTTGAGCTGCAACTGAGTGCAAACCTTTAATAGAAACATCATAAAGTGTACATTCAAATTTATTTAAACTTTGTTACTACATTTTTCCTTCACAAATGCAATCAGCTGGGACTGCCGCCACCCACCAGGATCCTGTTTATGCCGTTTGTGAAAGTATTGGCTGCACAATCGTCCGTATTGTTCTAGTCCATTCAGCCTCTAGTCTGGCTCTGGTTCTGGACACTCACTCCAACTTCTATATAGATCAGTGGTTCTTAACCTTTTTTGAGGTACCGAACCCATCAGTTTCATATGCGCATTCACCGAACCCTTCTTTAGTGATAAATAAAAAATTTTTTTTTCCAAATTCAAGACATAGGTATATGTTTTTTTGCAGGTGCACAAAATGAGCCGTGCATGAACGTCACTTTGCTCAAAGAACAAAACCATGAACTCACAGCAAGTTACAGTGTTACTTTATTCTGGCCCCCCAAAAATATTTCGGCCCCATAAATGAATTTCAGCCCCCAAAATATTTTTTTACTATTTTACTAATTAAAAATAAATTTGGATTTTTTCAAAGAATAAATTTTTTTTTAATAACTTAATTTTTTTAAATTTTACATTTAATTTGTTTTTTGTCATTTTAAATCCACAAAATACTTTTTTGGGGCCAGAATAAAGTATTGCACAAATGACATACCTGCAAATCAGTGAGACTCCTGCTGTTGTTTTTGGGAGACGCGACGTACAACTACGACAACCGTTGAATATTGCATGCACTAAATTCCCCACAGCCCTGATTGGCCGAGCAATGTAACATGATCCTCTGCAGCCAGTGATGACCAAGCGGGGCGGGTCATCACGACTTTACGCAAGTGTGTCTTTACCTCCGCGGCAGAGGCTCCGTCGAACCCCTGAGACCGACTCATCGAACCCCTGGGGTTCGATCGAACCCAGGTTAAGAACCACTGATATAGACGAATGCAGCCTTTCTGAATCTCTGAGTCTTCTTGGTTCAATGTTTCCATATATAAACAGTGTTTGTCCTGTAAAACTGATGAATGTTTGTTTACCTCTGTCTCCACCCTGAAGGTCCATCTGAGGGCTGCAGAGACGTTTTCTGTCTCCACAGTTAAATCTTCATCACAGGAGACGCTGACATCATCCACCTGTTCAGACAGCTGTTGGGAATCAGAAGTTAAACCTGTCAGATTGCCAGATGTTGCGGCCAAACCCAACCCATCCCAGAGAGACGACAGGAGGAAACCAGGATCTGCTGGTTTTGTGTCTCTGATGTCTGAAAACATGACAGGAGGAAATCTTCTGAACTGAGACAGTCGGGTCAGTCATCCCCTCTCTGCGCCAACTGAACTCACCACATAGACTTCATTGCTGCTGTTCCTGTAATCATCCAGAAGCTGCTGGTTGTAGCACATCAGGCCCTGAGTCTCAATGCTGCGTTTGATCTCCTCTTCCTCTGCAGATCTCATCATCCACTCCTGCAGCTCCTCCTCACAATGAGCTTTAGGACAGTTGGACCCATATTCGCAGGTTTTTGGTCTACAATGCAAACCTTGTGTTAGTATTGCATTAGAATGTTTGTTTTGATGTAAGATGAACTGTTCATTGACACTTGACAGGTAGTCCTAATTTAATCCTTGTCAGGTGAACCCTCCTATATAATCAGATGATGCTCAGCAGGAATCAGGCTGATATTTCCCCAGTTCCCTGGACAGAAATCTCATTTACTCCCAACATCTGTCCTATTGGACTCTGATCTGATTTAGAGACACATACTGTTGGGTTTCTGCTAAATGAGTACATTTATCAACATAGAAAAGGTTAGACTGGTTAGAAAACCGTGCGGCTCCTCTCTGGATGTGGATTGGTGGCGAGTTGTTCCAGATGAAATCAGATCAGTGGCCTAGATGTGGGCCCTGCTCTGGAGAACTCCGTCTTGATCCGGTGGCGGTTCCACTAAAGATAAGTTGTTTACCTGTCACAGAGCCACAGCTCCGCCCGGCGGCTGTGTGGAGGCTGCCGTTGTCTCCACCTGATGGTGGTGTCCTGCGCCAGCAGCTGGGCGTGTTCCAGGCTGCAGCAGTGCTTGTAGAAGCTCTCTGGGGATGACAGCAGCAAGAGGCACACCTTGCAAAAGACGGAGACCTGCTCGGCCTGCGGGTGGCGCTGCCGGCTCAGCTGGAGGAGCTGAGGCCGGACGGAGAGGCCGCTGCGCTCCACCTTCCACACAGCCATCTCCACCTCGCTCTGGGCCTTCTGGCAGTGGCCGGCCTGGTGCCAGCAGGGCTTCCCCTGCCTGACGTGGCTGCAGAAGGTGAAGTGGCGGTGAGGGGGTGGGGGGCGCACCTGGCTCAAGGTGTGCTTGGCGCCGCCATCTGACAGGTGGTGCACCAACACCGGCTCCCAGCGGTGAGCTGCGTCTGCAGAGCACGTCTCGTTCCACCGCTTTGGCGACAGTTTCGTTGGCCGCTCCAGAAAACAATGTTTGCAGAACTCGATGAACTTACCAGAAAAGTTCTGGAGAATGCTCTGAGCTGCCTGTTCTGCAGTTTCTGGACCCGGGTCCGACTCGGCTATGTGTCTGATCAAGTCACTTTTACTGATCTTCTTCTCTTTGAGGTGGTTCCACACGGCGGCCTCCTCAGAGCTCCTGGCGTAGGTGCAGCCCTGACCCAGAGTGTGCTTGGGACACCCAGAACCCGCGACATAGTAATCGCATACTTTATAAACGACTCCGGGACCCATGTGTGCCCCTGTGGGCCGCTCAGAGACAACCTTCCACTGGCTGGAGGCCTTTCCTTTACCTAGGAGGAGACTCCTGCTGCACTTGTGGATAACCGGCTGGATGCTGTACGTGACTTCATTGTCCTGGTTGGAGCATAAATCACAAGCGACCTTCAGCTCCAGAGCAGCCAGCAGATCTAGTTGAGCTTCTCCTGCACTGGGTTTCTGCTCGGCATTGCTCTTGGACTGAGCCAACATGCTGCAGAGTCGCTGATGGTCTATCCCATGTTGCTTTTCAAACGTCCACACTGCAGCTTCCTCATCGCTCCTGGCGTAGGTGCAGCGGTTCTTGTGCACGGTGCAGCCACGGCCCTCCTTGAAGTGCCAGCACACTTCGTATCGCTTTGGGTTTGGAAACGTTGGCCGTTTGGAGACGGGCCTCCAAGCACCGCTCCCCTTGGCTCTGCAGAGCAGCACCTGCCGCTCACAGCAGTGCTGGCCAGGTCTCAGTGTGAAGGTGATCTGGTTCTCCTGGACGCAGCAGTGACCACAGGCCAGAGCGAGGTCATGGGTCGACTGCAGGCCAGACAACATGGTGATGCCTTCAGAGCGCTGGAGCGAGTTTAGGGGACCGTCAGTGAGTCTGAAACAAGAAGCAGCAGAGATGTCAGAACTTCAGCGTCCTGCTCCGGGTTCTGGTTCAGACCTGCTCTTTCAGGTCAGGGGTTGACGTAGAACCTGACCTCTGGGTAGCAGCTGGCCGGCTTAGGGATGCTGGTGCTGAACACAAGAGTTCCTTTAATCGAGGCCAAAGTCGGACAGAGATGCCTCTGATTACTAATAACTGGAACATTGGTCAATATCTTTGTGTATTTGCTTCATGATTTTGGTGATTGTTTCATAATTGGCATAACATTTTTATGGTTTGTGAAGTAAAAATAATCAAAATGCTTATTTGAAGTTGTTTTATTCTTTTATTATCTTTTAATAAGTTCATACCAAAGTGTTATATATGATTGCATGAGTAAAAGATGTTTTTCTGTTGAAGCTGCATGTCTCAGCTAGGAACGGAAATCAGCCTGACAGTCTGAACTAAACCACAGAGTTTAGCTCATCCTGCCTGCAGAAGCGATTGTTGCATCTGCAGCTCTTCTCTCCACGTCAGAAACCTAGAAACAAATAGTTTTCACACCCTGTGGTTTAACTTTTTGACCCCTGGACTCGAGGAAACAAATTCACGATCAAAGTTCTTATAATTAATTTAGTGCTGATGTGCACAGAATGGGTTGCTGTTGGAAACTGTCACAATGTTCTGCCTTTTCACCTAGTTTTCAGTGTTCCAGTTTCAGTTTGTTCATTGATCTGATTTGATTCCCATTTCATTCGATACATACATTTCTTTTTGTCTTTCATTAGTAGCTTGATCACATGTCAGTATTTAAAGAGTTGAATTATGGAATAATTTAGCTGTGAATTTAGTTTGGTTAATACACTGCCTGGCCCAAAAAAAAGTCGCCACCAAAAAATGGTCACACTCTCTAATATTTTGTTGGACCGCCTTTAGCTTTGATTACAGCCTCATTCGCTGTGGCATTGTTTCAATAAGCTTCTGCAGTGTCACAAGATTTATTTCCATCCAGTGTTGCATTAATCTTTCACCAAGATCTTGTATTGATGATGGGAGAGTCTGACCACTGCGCAAAGCCTTCTCCAGCACATCCCAAAGATTCTCAATGGGGTTAAGGTCTGGACTCTGTGGTGGCCAATCCATGTGTGAACAAGATGTCTCATGCTCCCTGAACCACTCTTTCACAATGTGAGCCCCATGAATCCTGGCATTGTCATCTTGGAATATGCCCGTTCCATTTGGGAAGACAAAATCCATTGATGGAATAACCTGGTCATTCAGTATATTCAGGTAGTCAGCTGACCTCATTCTTTGGGCCACAATGTTGCTGAACCTAGACCTGACCACTGCAGCAACCCCAGATCATAGCACTGCCCCCACAGGCTTGTACAGTAGGCACTAGGCATGATGGGTGCATCACTTCACCTGCCTCTCTTCTTACCCTGATGCGCCCATCACTCTGGAACAGGGTAAATCTGGACTCATCAGACCACATGACCCTCTTCCATTCCTCCAGAGTCCAATCTTTATGCTCCCTAGCAAACTGAAGCCTTTTTTCTGGTTAGCCTTACTGATTAGAGGTTTTCTTACGGCTACACAGCTGTTCAATCCCAACCCCTTGAGTTCCCTTCGCATTGTGCGTGTGGAAATGCTTTTGCGTTCACAATTAAACATACTCCTGAGTTCTGCTGTTAAAGCAACAAATCTCTAGGAGGCAGATATCAGAATAAAGATACAAGTTTATTAAAACAATTGCAATTGGAGAAAGGTCATTCAACACACAGCGGTCAACAGCACACATGAGTGTCAAAGAACCTCTCTGACTGCGTCGCCTGGGCAGCCTCCTTTTATACAGAGTCAAACACGTAGCCAATGGCGGGAGCATCAACCACACAAAAGAAGGAAAAAACATAAGTACGGACAGTTTCTTCTTGACAATAGGGCACAGGTGACACACAGGTCACCCAGTGGAAACATCTGCAGGTTCGAGACGTTGACACCTTAACCGCAGTATACTCCTACATTTACTGACCTTTTGTTGTATGCGGTTTACTTGCAGAACCAACAGTTTGTTCTTGGATAGCTAAGCAGGACAAAAACCCCTATCTGTTTGTCCTTCCGTTCAACTCAGAAGTTGCGCATCCGCGCAGCTCAGAGCGTAGCTCAGAGGCCCCATTTAACGGCAGCTGCTGAGTGGGCTAGATTGTGATCAGAAGGTTTCCTGTTAAAACAGTCCCTATAGAACAGACAACTGTCACCCTTAACTGCAGTCAGTGTCAGAAACTGTGACCTTTAACATACTTAACGCATACTAAAATGAAATAAGAATAAATGAGTACTAGGATTAAATGATTAAAACAATCAATAGTAAGGTAATCAATAAACACAAATAATAAAAGTAATCAAGTAAAAGTAAAAAGTAATAATAAAAAGTATTCAAAAGTATTCAAAACCTTTATGAAATAATAGTCATTAATAATTTACTTCAACACTGCTGTTGTTTTTCTTCGATTTGATTTGACCAAACGTTTAAGTAATCGCCGATCACGATCATTCAGGATTTTTTTCCGACCACATTTCTTCCTGGAAGACGATGGTTCCCCACCATCCTTCCAGTTTTTAATAATGCGTTGGACAGTTCTTAACCCAATTCTAGTAGTTTCTGCAATCTCCTTAGATGCTTTCTCTGCTTGATGCATGCCAATGATTTGACCCTTCTTAAACAGACTAACGTCTTTTCCACAACCACAGGATGTGTCTTTTGCCATGGTTGTTTAAGAAATGAGGAGTTACTCATTGCATCAGCTGGGGTTAAATAACTTGTTGCCAGCTGAAAGATAATTGCCTATGCAGTACTTATCCAATAGGAGGCTTGTACCTATTTGCTTAGTTAAATCCAGGTGGCGACTTTTTTTTGGCCAGGCAGTGTAAGTGTTCAGTTTTGATTAGAAATCAGCATCAACTGTTGCTCCTTGTGTGAAAAGTTTTTTCTGCCTTTTTTCTGGATTTTTTCCTCATTATTGCAGAAAATCTGCTCTGATCAAAATCCAGAATATTTAGTTTTATTAATAACTTAATTAATAAATGTTTGATTACAAATATGATTAATTGCCTGAGCCTGATGTGAGTTCAGATTCCCAACACTTCTTATATTTTACTTAAAGTTTAAACCAACTAAACTGATTATTTAGTTTTTTTCAGTGTTTTCTAGAAGCGGCTCTGCGAGATGTAAATCCCAGTTCCAGTTCCCCAACATCTCCCAGTGCTCCCAGTCTGCTTTCTGTGTAAGATTTTTATTATTTTGCAACAAGCTGGGGAAGAGGTAGATGGGAGTTCCCATGGTGCTTTGCAGGTTTCGGTTCCTAATCTACCCTTCATTGTTTCTGCTTTCCTTCAGTTTCACCGCCACTCCTTCCTGACGCCGACGGCGCCAGGAGGTCAAAGTTCAAGAACTGTGGGAGTGGAGTTTTATGTTGGAAATAAATTAAAATGTGACAGTTTATCAGAGTCTCTTAACTGCAGAGACTCTGCATATAATGATATATCATATATCAGTAATAATATATCATTATGACTGATATTAATATCTGCTGATGTAGTTTTCCATAAAGCTTTGAGTTGTTAACATACATTAAATTATTAGGTAATTACAGGATAATTAGATTATAAAGTGAACTAAAATGTGCATTAGTAACAATCAGTTAATTTAATGCAAACAAAATTTTTGAAAGTTAAGATAACTCATCTGATTTTTCAGTGTGAGAAACGACGTATTTGTGGATGTGCTGCTGAACGGCAGTGGTGGTATGATGCTGAGGGAACAGCTGCTCAGTATCTGGACTAAAGTTCAGTCTTTGTGTCGCCTCTTCTGCCTCAGCGCCGTTCCTGAATTATTAATGAACATTAAATATTAAACATTAAATGAACAAACTGGTTCCTGCCCGGAAATATCAACTAAAAATATTTGTATATTTCTGGACAATTACAGACAAAAACTGTCCTGAACCTTGAATGAGAAAGAATCTGTGGAAAGAGCCACGTATAAAAAATATGGCAACAAATAGAAATATTAGGGGAAATAATCTTAATATTTCATCTGGGACTATCTCCATAAATCTCAAGTCAAAAAACAAAATATTTCTTCTGGTTATTGTCTATTTGCTCCTTTGCTAGAAACCAGGGAGCAAATGATCTCCTGTCAGATATAAACTGAAAATAAGAGACATAGTTTTCACATGGCAGCTGAAAGATTATAGAAATAGAATATTTGGATGTTCAACTGAATATTCTGAGGCTACAAACTTCAAATATTTTTAATGTGTTTTTCTTAAATCCGACTCTGTGTTCATCTCTGACTCTTTCTGCTTGTGATTGGTTCTTGTTCATCCCAGGAGTGCTCTGATTGGATGACAGAGATCTGCCTGTGATTGGCTGGCAGCTCATTAAGGCGCTGCTAAGATGTGGGGAGCCACTACATGCGGATGATTGTTAAGTGGCTCAGGCTGCTGGCACAAAGACAGCAGCATAGAAACAGTGATACAGGCAGTTACTGCAGCAACCGACAGTCTGAACAGTGAGGAAGATCAGCAGATGGTCTGTTTATAAAGTTATAATTCGGTTTATTTTTATAGCATAATTCACCACAAATACAAAATAATCATTTCAATTCAATCATCCAAACATAGCAACTGATCCTCATTAGTTTGCTTAATTAATTATTCACAGTAGATTAAAAAGTTTCTATCTAAGCAAACCCAGCAGATTGCATTAACTTATTATTATTATTAATAAACATAAGAGAGTTTAACAGCAGGTAGAGAATAAAGCAGCTCTGCTGACAGACCATAATAATCCAGCCTGTTTTCAGCCCAGCACTAAACAACCAGGTGTGCTGCGGCCAATCAGCTGGGGCTACGGGAGGAGGCCCCGCCCACTTCGACAGGTGATAATGGAGAGTTTTGATTGAAGAAGAAGGAAGTGATGACGCTGAAAACGAGCCTCCTGTCGTCACTTCCTGCTGAAGGAAATCAGTTAAACTGGACCCAGAACCACCGGAGTTCTGCCAGCACGTACAGCAGGAAGTCCGAACAGAACCAGAACTATCAGCCGAACCTCTGTGAGGGAGTCACCATGGAAACATCTGGAACCAATCAGGTCTCAGTGCCAGAACCATCCCAGTAACCAGCCGGTAACAAACCAGTACCATTATCCCGTCCCAGTAAATGTCAGCAGGTGTCACAACTTGGAAACCTTTAAAAGAACCAGAACCCGTTTCCAGAACAGCCAGAATAAATGATACTTACAGATTGAATTAAAGTGGACGGCACCAGCCGGTCCGGACCGGACCGAACTCAAGGCGGCTCCAACCAGTACAGCAGCTAAAATGTTAAAACAGGCTGAACTGATGCGGAATGGACCAGACCGGACCTCCGAACCGAGCTGCTCACCCTAACCCTGCGCTGAACTCGGCATTTCACCGGAAGCGCTCTTTTAAGTTTCGTTTCTGTCATTTGACGGCACGCGCGCAGTCGCCTTGGAAACGGGGAGCTTCTCCCGGAAGTAGCCCTCGGAGCGATGCGCGGCTATGGCAAGTGGTTATAGCATTTAATCAAAAAGGCAAATTCTCCTTATTTTTCAGGCAGCAGTAATTTGATTCCTCCTCGTCAACACAATGTTCCAATCAGCAGAAAAGGAAATTCAAAATCTCATCAAGCGCATTATTACTAGAAAAAAAATATTTTAAACTTTCCATTATTACAAGTGCAATAATTAGAAATAAGTGGAAGAAATCTGAAAATCTCTGCAAATTCAGTGTTTCCATTTCAACTTTTAATAATCAAACCTGATATGTATTTCCAGAAATAAGTTCTTTCATTGCACATATCTAGAATATTATTTTTTCTGTCCAAATTAACATTAATCTCAAACATGATTCTTCACAGGAAAAATTAACTTTGGGAAGAAATAAAATTGAATTCTTATAAAAATAAACTTCCATTTCTAACAGCTATAATTCAGTTAGTACTGGTAAAATGTCTTATAGACAGATCAAGTCAAAGTATTCTAATCAGTCTTCTACTATTTTTACTTTATAGAACAGATTTATTATTCCTAGGAATAATTCAGATTTTTCCATCTGTACCATTATTATTGATGCCTAAAGTTTCATTTCTCCCATTCATAATTCAGTTATTTAGGCTTGGTGACTGAAGAGGATGTTGTCCATCAGTAGGACGTCCCACGACTGAAGCAAGAAGATTTTGCCCTGAGGAGTTCTGGTCCATTTGAGGTCAGTGAGGTGAAGAGCGGATTCCTCTTCCTCAAGTTAACCCTTTATCGCCATTTGTATCATATTTGCTACATAAGTTTCTGTGACCTATATTTTGTCAATAGGATTAATACTTAGTACCTCCAAACCCTGTTGTATAGAATTTGAGACATGTATTCTGCCCTCTACTGGATTATCATTGCAACAACAGTTTTTTTTCTATTTTCAAAATGTCTGTTCATATCAGAGAGGTCACACGGTTTTTTCTGAAAAGTCTTTTCCAATTTTAGGGAAGTTACGGTAAGAATAACTTAAAAATTGTTATTCACCTTTTTAAATTAATGCTTTATGTTTTGAGACAATGCACAGTTACCTAAAAATGAATTTCCTTTATTGCAGTTAAATTGTGTTAAAATGTGTGTATTATATTTGATACAGCAGGTATATAAGGTGCTTTATCACTGAACAGTAATGTAATATTTCTGTAAAATAACCTATGGTATGCCTACCACAATACAGCCACACACTGTTTAGTTTAAGTAAAAATCATCTTTAAATGTCATTTCAAAATAAATTTTGGGTTCTTTCATTATAACAAATATTCTAAAGCATAGTCTTGGTCTTTTCATCTTTATGATATATTGACCAGTTATTTGTGTGTTTTAGATGTGAAAAAGATTAGAGGAAGAAGAGAGAAAGAAAATATTTTGAAAATGTCATCAACATGATAATGGGTGGCATTGAAGTGACAGAGCAGCTAGGAGAAGATGAGGAGCAGGGCCGTGCAGAGACCTACGGAGGGGCAGGGGCTCAAAGTTAAAAAAGGGCACATTGAACAAAAACTCCGTACAACAACATAGCAACAACCCATAATAATCAATAATCTAACTGGATCCTACTGGATCATCGCCATCATGCAGGAAATGCAAAGCAAATCTAGTCTCTATTTTCCCCAACAGGTAAAAAGTTTCTGTTTCTGCTGCTGACAGTCCTGGAGGGCTGAGCTGATCTGAGACTGTAGCTGTTAAACAGACCAGAGGAGAGAAGGTCAAAGGTCATGAAGTTATGAAATAAGCTAATTTGCTGCCATTTTACTAATGAAGCCCTAATAATATCTATTTAACCTCTAGAACAACCTGGCTGCAGACTGATTTATAGATCAGAAACTCAAAGGGGTTAAAACTATATAATAGTTTGATGTTAAACCTCTAGATCTAGAATTATAAGACTGGGATATCAAGGCAAAGAAAACTCAGTAGCTGCTGGTAGGGGCCATTCAGGGGCCTCCAGACACTCAGGGGCCTCCAGACACTCAGGGGCCTCCAGACATGCAGGGGCCTCCAGACACTCAGGGGCCTCCAGACATTCAGGGGCCTCCAGACACTCAGGGGCCTCCAGACATTCAGGGGCCTCCAGACACTCAGGGGCCTCCAGACACTCAGGGGCCCCTAGAAATGGTGTAATTGTACCACAGACCATAGATCTAAACCTGTAGCATCATTTATAGAGAATAACAATGTTATTACATTTTATTTAATGCATCAGTTGAGAAAAATAAATAGTACATTTAGGATTTAATTAGGACGTTTACTTTGTAAAAGTTTAGGGTTAGGGTTAGGGGTTAGAGGGATATAGGATGAAAACCAGAAAAGTGGTGGTCTCATCGTATATAGCGTAAAAAGTAAAAGACTTATGGGGCCCATACTTGGCCTGGAGAGACCTATGGAGGGTGTCCACATTCTATTAAAGTTTGGTGGGTGTGGGTGATTCCCTTGACATAGCTGCCATAGACTCCCATTCATTTGAAAAATCGTCTCATCGTCTTTAGCTCCCGATCCGTAAGTGCCATCCTTCCCAAACTCGGTGTGTAGACACCCCTCGAGGTCCCCCACGTTCCCTGCAAGTTTGGTGTCCCTGGCCCCTTCCCTTCTTGTAGCTGCCATAGACTCCCATTGATTTTGAGGTTTTGCCAGGAAGCTCGGATGGAGCTGGGAGTGGGTTTCCCGTGCTCAGCCGGTCCCCCCGAGTCCGCAGACAGGGTTAGGGGGGTAAGGGATAGGGTTAGGGTTAGGGTTAGGATATAGGATGAAAACCAGAAGGGTAGGGTAAGGTGTGGGGAAGGGTAAGGGTTAGGGTTAGGATATAGGATGAAAACCAGAAAAGTCGATGGTACACTCTCAATAACTAGGGTTAGGGAAAAGGCGGGTTAGGGAGCCCCGTCCTGCGGGCGAACGTCCGGCGGGGGGGGGACGGGGGGGACGGGGGGACCAGGACCACCACCACCACCACCACCACCACCTGCTTCTCTTTGCCCTACCAGGGGCACGACCCGTCCGGGGCCGTGCGTGTCGGTGGGTGTAATCCGTGCTTAAGTGTGGGATGCCGCGGTTCGAAGGGAGCTCCAGCCAGCCTGGACCCCGCGGTTCGAAGGGAGCTCCAGCCAGCCTGGACCCCGCGGTTCGGAGGGAGCTCCAGCCAGCCTGGACCCCGCGGTTCGGAGGGAGCTCCAGCCAGCCTGGACCCCGCGGTTCGGAGGGAGCAGGAGGAGGGAGCTCCAGCCTGGATGGGTCTTAGCAGGGCCGGGGCAAAGTCAGGCTACAGCCCGCCTCGGGGGGCCCCGACGTCCCGCTAGGGTGATTTTTGACTTCCGTAAAAATGTTTAAAAATGCATTCCTCCGGGGGAAGCCGTATGTTGCCGGAAAGGCCAGAGTCTGGAGAATAAAACGGTGTGGTTCTCTGGTTCCTGGGACGCCCGCAGGCGGAATTAAAAATCAAAAACCCAAACCCTGGTCCAAGGGTTAGGGTAGGCACTTTCCCGGGCACCAGCGGCCTCGAGAGTAGGATCAATAGGCCCGGGAGAATGCCCCGATCACGCCTGTATCACTCCCATCATCCTGGGATAAAGTTGAATTTTCGGACTTCCAGAGAGGGCCCATGCAGCAGCCGGCCGTGTCCGCAGCGGCTCACTGTCCTCGGCCTAGGTGCCCCGGAGGCCCCGGCACACACGCAAGATCCCGAAAAAAGGCACAAAAAACTGACTTTATTGGTTTTAGCTGTCAATTTGTCAACATAAAGCGCTAAATCGTAAATGTAGGCCAGGTATATACATGAAAAAGGGACGCAGTGCTTTGCTACTAATTGTCAACATTACAACAACTAGGTAACAGGGTCAGGAAATAGTTTTAATTAAACAAAAATGAGGGAGGTAAATAGGTCAGTTATGCTAACTTAACTTTGAAAACGTTAACATGTAGATGTGCTGTGGAATTTGGTGTGATGTGATTCCATTAAACAAAACAGGCGATCCACACACCAACTCTCTGATAGATCATCAGTAGAGCAGGCGTATAAATTAGCTGATCAACCAACGCTGTGTTCAGACGATCACTTATTAATAATCGCAGAATAAACATCAAACCTGAAAAAATACTGTAATGGCCTGAATGTTCCGATCTTTGTGTGGAAAATGTTTGTGTGGTTTTTGGTGTTGAAATCTGTTACACTAGAGGAGCTGTTGTCGGTCAGTTGCCATGGCGACGCCTGTCACACAGATAGTGTAGCCGACACAGATAGTGAGAAAAATGAAAAATACAAGTGGTTTGGAGTTGTTCTTAAACGTTTTTTTTTTTTTTTTTCATTATATTGTGGCGCACTGCACTAAATTATTACCTACATCTCCCAGTTTCAGCAGGTCCGTCATTTTGCCCTCCGGTGTTGTGCCCAAACTCGAAACCTCCATATAGAAACATTAACATGCAATGTGCAGATGTGTGTGTCCTAACCTTGAGTTTCAGTGCATTGAAGGTTGTTTTGGAGGAGCAGCTGAGTGGGCCCACAGTGATCACCTCCACAGGGTAGAGCAGAGCGTGGCCCTGGGCCCTCAGGGGACATCTCACCTCTAACGTCGTGCGGCTCACTACACTGGGGCCGTTGTTCACCAACTGTGAGAGGACAAGTTTCAACATCAGAATTTCTAAACATCTTCTTCCTTGAAATCACAACACAGCTGGCGGACTCAGAAGAGCTAAGAATAAGAGCCATAAATCACGTCTAACCTCATAAACCTGCTGCAGCTCGGGGCCAACGTCCTGCTCCGCCCCCAGGCTCTGACGGGCGCTCCAGCTGGGAGGAGGGAAGATGACTTTGTCTGGCCGAGAAACACTGCAAGAGCCACAGTTACGTCTCAGCTGCAGGCCCAATCATTTCCATTTGAAACATAGTGAAAGGTTGTGCTGGAAGGCTGGTGATGAAGCTTTACCCCTGCAGGATCACCTCAGCCTTGGCAGCAACCTGCACCTCCAGCAGAACCTCGTTACTGTCAGAGTTATTGAAGTTTTTACTGCAACACAGACAGAAAACCTCCATGATTAACATGTTTTTAATCAGCTCCAACTACTGAAAGAAAATTTAATGAATTTCACTTTGGAGGCATGACTCCCAAGGCTCCTTATACAACTGCTTTACTTCCAATATGATACCGATTTTGCAGATTTGAGTATTGGCCGATACTGATATTGACCTGATATGATATCAGAATGAATCATACATATCTTTATTACTTATTTTGAAGTGTGGAATGTTAGAAAAGGCTTGATCATGTGATATTACTCAAAGAGAACAATAGTTAACAACAACAGGTATGAGAAGAAATACAGCAAATACTGGGGCGGACTAAATAAGCCTTAGAACCCACTCTTGCCTTTTGCTATAGGATGAAATAATGGAAACGAATCTCATCAGACAGTATCAACCTACCTTCGTATTTGGAGCTGAAACTGGACAACATCGTTAGCGTCTGTCAGTCTCGGCACAGTGAATCGAAGGCCGGCCCATAACTACAGATGAAAAAGACAAAGCACTCATTTCTACGGAGCTTGGACTCTTAATGATCAACAAGGGAGACACAGATAGACTGTACTCACAGCATACAACTTACCATTTATGATTGCATCGTTTATCAGGTTAGATAAACTTGTTGAGTTTTCATGTATGTTAGTCATTAAAGGCGCAGTATTGCACTATTCTCCAGTGACATAGTGTCACTTTATAGCACAATCAATAACTATCTTACCTTCAGTTGTTAAAAAGGGCTGTATATACCAAAATGACTTCAAAGAAATTTGACATTGTAATTTAACACCTTGAAATTGGGCCTCTCTGTCTCTTTAAGAAACTCCTGCTCTTTCTGAAACTCCACCTTCAGGAGGTCATTACAACATAGCTGCTCTATTAACCCTTTAACAGCGTTTTTACCAGCGTTGCTCTGAGAAGAAGCCAGCATAATGACCAAAGTTCCACCAGGTGTTTGCTAATTGCTGCTGGCTAGTCTGAAGGAGCTAGTGGGGTAATTGCCGTGGGGAGGGCTGCTCCGTGGAGTTCAGAAGCTTGGAACCTGCAGGCCTGAGGAGGAGCTTTGTCTTGGAGGCAGGGCTAGGTCCAGCCAGGCATTTTGCACAACTGAATGGTTCCCACGGAGTTTTAAAGGATTTCTCAAACATGCATGAAGAACCAAGGCAACACTCCAGGTGAGGGACTGACATTAAACATGATGTTGAAGCTCAAAAAAGTTGATTTTACATAGTACTGCCGTTTTAAAGTTGACTAAATGCGTACAGAGAGTGAAAACAGAATAAAGCAGGAAGCGGTTCTTACGCTGCTGCCAGATTTCATGGGGTTTCCCAGATCGCACACAAGATGGCGGGTCTGGTTATCGGCCTCGTAGCTGCAGGTCAGCTGAGTCAGACTCTGGAAAGGACATCACAGACCGAAACAAGTGATGATCCTTCATATCAGAGAACGTCATAAAAAACTTTGCTGTTGCGCTTTCTTGATAATAATAACATTTCAGAGATGAAATACAGATTTGAAAAAAATGACAATTAAAAATTACATTTACAGTTTTCCAGCAGTAAAACAGCTATAACCATCAGGGTTATTTATTGTGCTGAGTGTTCGCCTCACCCCGTTGTTGCGTGCGATCCCGCTGTAGTCGGCCTCTGGAGGCAGCACCACGTACAGCTCCGCCTCATAAGCCCCTCCCTCTCCCTCGTTCCTGGCATTAAAGATCAAGCTCAAGGCGTTTTCGTCGCCCAGGTAGACCTCTGATTTGTCACTGGAAAAAAGAGAAGACCAACATCACCACCATGCTTCTTCTATACGAAGCAAAACTAATTATAATATTATAAAGTAACTTTTTGGGAGTTGTGGTAAACCATCATGAGAAAGTTATATCACGTTGCATTATATTTTTTGCACAAAATCATTCTCAGCTAATAAGATTTTAGTTCTGCCTAGTTTCATCTCCTTTCAGAATGAGCTGGTTTAAGGTCTCCTGTCACTTTAAATGCAAATAAGCTGCTGCTGGCCACGCCCCCCCACTCCTCAATTACATGTTCAAACTCACATGTGAAAATGGCTGCAAACAGAAATGCAATAATACAACCATACATCTTTGAAAAGCAGAAGTGGAGCCTCCTGAGTTGTTGACCACTTGCCGCATTCTTGTTGGTTAACAAAAATGCGGCAAGTGGTCAACAACAAAACACTTGTCTCTTTTTTTTTCATCCACAATATCAGAAGACTGAAGTCAGAATTCTGAGTAAAAAAAAATCCTCTTCCTTAAAAGTCTGCTTCAAAAGTAGTGAAGTTTCAAATGGGAGACGTGACGCACTGATGATGAGCGGCAAACTTCCCAGTAACACAATTCAATAGTTATGTTTCGTAATGTTATGTCATTTTTTTTAACTTTTCATGCGCAAGTCAAAAGAGAAAAAAAAAACACACACAATTCTGAAACAGAAATACAAGACAAAACTAATACAGAAATACATAAACAATATTTAAATTCCTGTCAGAGGCAAGAACACTGTCCTGATGTTGGTTGGTAAAATGTTGGACCCAACTTGAGGACAGAAACATCCAACCAAAGACACCAGGACAAACACAGGACTGATGGGAGAAGACATGAGGATCTGGCAAGTTGTGGGTGAGACTGAAGAGCTGAAATACTGGGGAGTTGTGAGTATGACAAAAGAACCGGGCTGATGAGTTAATTGATTACAGGTGTGGATGGTTGGAGCAGCAATCAGGCTGATGGAGGAGAGAAGGTGGTGCAGGGAGCTGGGAGGTTACACAGGGGAACACAAAGGAGCTGGGAATAATTCTAATATTAAAGAAACACTAAAACTAGAGACAACATGATAAACTATGAAGGAACCAAAACAGAGACAAGGCTGATCTAAAAATAATAAGAATGAAAGAACACAGAGCTAGAGTAAGTAGAAGGACTAAACAAAGAACTAGAATCACTAAAGAACAGACGTAGACTCAGACATAAAAGAGGAACTGAACCTAGAGCTACGAAATACCTAAGAAATAAACATAACTAGAAACACTATGAAGGACTGAAATAAAGAAAACTAAAACAAGACAAATCTAACCAAAATAACGACACTACCCTGAAAGGTATAACTAGAGTGAACTAGAAAATACTGTAGGTGATAGAACAGAAACACACAGAAAAACAAACTCCCAACCCAAAACCCAGAATCCTGACAAACACAAAGTGTAGAGTGAAAAAGGTGAAGGTGTAAAAACAAGTTTTTTACACCTTCACTTTGTTATATTTAGAGCATCAAAATCAAAGCAGCACAATCTTTCCTGTACATTTTTCTAAAACATATCCTGGAATTCCAGATTAGTCTGTAGACAAACCCATAAAATAAAACATAATCAAACCTTATTTGTTTTGCAAATTGATTTTTAGACATTTTTTTTATTTAAAGAGTGAAAAACAACATTTTAACTCCTCACAAAATCATCCCACACCTGAATCCCTTTAACTGAAGTACAATTGTTTTTGATATTCATCCTGACAGCAAAGCACAAGAAATCACCTGGAGGCAGTGACTTAGATAAGATAACACAGAGATAATACTACTAATAAACTCATCCAAAAGAATAAGATTAAAACAAACCATGGATAATCAGAATCAGAGTTTCATGACAATTAGGCCTGTAGCCAAATTAAAACAATAAATCAATTCATCACATGACAAATTAAAAACATTTCCATTTAAATGATGTATTGTTTTTTCTCTTTTCCCTCTTTCTATTAAAACTGGATGATAAAAGTCTTCAGTCTGGTGTTTTGGTCTCCACTAGAACATCTTTCTGAAGGACCACTTTGTTTAAGAGACTTTATCATTCATTTTATTTGTTGTTTTGTTTATGTATTTTGGATATTTAAAATGTCTTCCAGGTCCAGTTTTAAATGTTCATTAGAATTTACAGTTCATTGATCTTTGACAATGTGTTCTTGCGCTATCATTATGCTCTTTCCCTCATATTACTTGAAAATAACTTCAAAACAACAATATTATCGTTTATCACAATATCCCCTGAGACCATGTATCGCCCAGCAACATTTGTCACGGTGACAGACTCATAAACAGTGCGCCTTTCTTTCAGCCGTTGCCGGTCGGGAACCCGAGCCGAACCCGATCCGCTGTGATTTGTCTCAGGAAATCGACCCCCCCATGCAGTAACGAGCGCCAGCACATTTTAACTGTCATGATAAATTCTCTCCACAACCTCCAGGGCCGTGGCCACTCCCCATCTGCCGCCGCGCCGTAAATCCACGTTTCTATTGAGCAGGAGAAGGAGCTACGAGGTCCGTGGAGGGTTTGGACTGGGGGTCTTCTTTCATTCCCCCTCCTGCCCCCCGGTCTGGACGCAGTGACCCTTCTCTAGGTAGAATAACCAGATGATTTTAATTAGGCCAGGAAGCAACACTGATGGAATAGCACCAACTCTCAACAGATGCTGAGAGTGAAAAGGGAACTGCAGCCCACCGCTGAGACGCAACACAGTCACTTCATTTAAGAAAAAAGAAAACCCCAGGGTGAACGGAGGACGCTCAGTCAGAGCGCAACAAACACAGTGATAAACCTCGGGGTTCATCCTGGATGTTAAACGGCCCATCATTAAGGAATGTTGGCCCAGGAAAGCAAACTGCTGATGTTTTACAGCGAGGAGGAATTCTTCTCATGCGTGTGCTGAATCACTTGGCCTTGAAGCGGATCCTCAGGCAGAACTTCGGGCCTCCGTGGGAAACTTGTAGCGTTGATTGGATTTCTGCTGTGAAGAGGAATCACATGGCCGCATAATTCAAAACACTCCTCATAACAGAACTGGCTGCGTGGGAGGAGGAGCGAGAGCCTGCGTGTGTGTGTGTGTGTGTTCGCTCCACGGACGGGAGGGGAAACACACCGACTCATATCTCTCTGGTGTTCATTCACAAACAGAGAACGATTAAATATCCATCCTACCAGACTGAGCCAAGAGTATTAAATCATTCTGGGACTTACACAACCTGCTGCAGAAAATCTCCGTTCAGATGTGAAACGTGACACTCCGGGCCTTGGCAGCATTCAAAGCAGCCAATGCTCTTCTGAAGACGATCTCTTCTATTACGGCGCTTAAAATGACATTTCAACACACCAACAACTCTGGTTCAGTCCGTCATCTGTGTGCTGAGCTCAGATGCTACTAGAATTGATGTAGCTGAATTCGGGTAATGTCTCTTTAATTTTTGTGTCTTGGAGCTGCCGCAGTGGTCGGCCCAGTAACACCAGTAACACCAGTAACACAGAATCAGAATATACCTTATGAATCCCAAAGGAGAAACAGATTATTTGTTGACCAGTTACTTCATCCAAAGTGTTATATATAAGCAAGTACAAACATAAAAAGATAGATACATATGACCAAAAAAATACAAATAAGATAAAAATAAGTATGTACACAGAATTATCTGAATCTCTAAATAAATCTAGAAATTAGACTAGAGTATTTTTTTAAATTATAGAAACTAAAAAAAGCCACAGCCAGAGGAGAGGCCACTAACTTGTTCTAGTCTGTCATCCATGAGATGATGCAGAAAATCATCTCATGTCAGATAATATTTTGTTCAGAAAGCACTCTGTGGTGTCTGCCTGTACGTGTTGCAAGGTTTAATATTTCCACATTGGTTGTGAACTTTCTGGAGTTCCTCCCTGCACCATCTGTGCTGCTGGAGGATTCAGCGACCGGAGCAGTTAGCACCGACGATAAGCACGGCGGGTTCTTATGATTTTGGTTTATATTGGACTGTTACTGAACTTTACATGTTTATTTATGTAAAAACAAGCTTTTTTAAAAAAAATATATGCCTCTGGTACATATTTGTGGGTCAAAATTTCTAATTTCACTTATGAGCTCCAGTCACCATATCAGAAGTAGATATGGTGACTGATGTCGTGTGAAAAAGCTGTAACATGGTGGAAGAGGCTACTGAGCAACAATCTGACAACGTGTTCAGAGTCTAAGCAAACTGGGTTTTAAATATTCTCCTTTTAGTGTAGAAAAGTCTAGTTTGAGGAGTCTGAGTGTTTGGGGTTTTTTAACTAGAGCAGATTAAAGATGCTCAAGGTAGTGAAGTTTTTTAAAGATTTTTAAAAAAAGGAAAATTATGGCCTACACAATATTCTCACCCAATAACAGCCAGTTTGAGGTCAGGGACACAAATGTTGTCCTCTCCGCAGTCCAGCTGAATCTGGGCCTGATGGGAAAACACAGAGACAAACGGCTTCAGGTAAAACAGGAAGTTCATCAGTTCTTTCACTTCATAGTTTTCTAATATTTCTGTTGACATTCAATTCACAGCAGATGTTTAAAATAATGAAAGAAATCACAGCAAATTATGGAGTTATGGGTGCAAAAGTGAAATAATAAATGAAGTAAGTACACCTACAGAAATATATTAGATATTATTCGGGAAAGCCTGTTTTTTTTGTAATATTGACTTTAAGACGGCTGCTGCATGAAGAAGCTGCTCAGGCGTAACTTTCCCATAAATCATTAAATCTGAAATATTCTGGGATCCTTCAGATTTTCTCTGCTCTTCAGTTTTTTCCATACAAATTTTCAGCAGCAAACTTTAAGCAAGTTTCTTTTTTTTCTGCAGAGAGTCTTGTGCAGTGGCTGTGCATAGAGGACATTGCAGTAGAGTGCAGTACTTCTTATTTTTAATGAAAAAAACCACTGTGCTTGTTTTTCTCTCTGGTTTTGAGTATTAAAAGTTTTGAGAACAAAAGTCATGAAATCCTGAGCTCCTGCCCCTTTTATCCTTGATGTCACAACGTCACTATTTTCAGAATCGTCCTGCAATAGCGGGACAAAACCCGCCTCGCCCTAAACACAGAAATGCTTCGGCTGCAGAGAAAACTTCTGACTTTAACTTTATCATTCTGCTAAAAGCCCGGTCCACTACAGGCAGTCTGAGACGGTCCCACCGACTGATATAAAGAATATCTGTCTTTATAACAGACATCCTGATATAAGATGCGGTTGCTTTTAGATGTATTTCCAACTGCAACTGCCACTGCGAGTCGCGACGCAGCTCAAAGCCCCGGTACCACCTGGTACCACCTGGTACCACCTGCTGACTGTTCGCTCTGCTTCTCCTTAACGTTTCTACCAGGCGGGTTAAAGTCGCTGCTGGCGGGATCTGGGCTGGAGGTTCTGGGCTGTAAATAGAACTTTTTATTGCAGAACCTCAAGTCTTAAAGAAAGATTCGGCCCAGAGCATTTAGAGTCACAAAATAAACATCAGAGAAAAAACTGTAGCAATAATTAGAACCGCAGCAAAAAGCCAAACATGCCACAATGAAATGAATCAAAATGTCTCTAAAGCATCGGGGGACTGACAGGGGCCACCGGGGGATTAAAGGTCGATTCCAGAGATGCTCATCGCAGCAGCTGTTCCTCCAGGGCCGGCCCAAGGTAATATGGGGCCTTAGACAGAACCCCCCTCACTCCGGAACCCGTCCTACTAAGAACCTCAGCATCGCTAACATGTTTAAATATAGATAAGGTGAATCTGTGAGAGGGAGACCAGGTTTATTGGCCCAGTTTAAAATCAATCACGCCATATTGTAGCCATGGTAACACAACAATCAAACTATCAAAAATGATTCTTTAAACTTTTACAAAGTACACTTCCTAATTAAATCCTAAATGGACAAATTTTTCTCAGCTGAATGCATTAAATAAAATGTAATAACATTGTCATTCTCTATAAATGATGCTACGGGTTTAGATCTATGGTCTGTGTTACAATTAAACCATTTCTAGGGGCCCCTGAATGTCTGGAGGCCCCTGAATGGCCCCTACCAGCAGCTACTGAGTTTTCTTTGCCTTGATATCTCAGTCTTATAATTCTAGATCTAGAGGTTTAACATCAAACTATTATATAGAGTTAACCCCTTTGAGCTTTTTGATCTATAAATCAGTCTGCAGCCAAGTTGTTCTAGAGGTTAAATAGATATTATTAGGGCTTAATTAGTAAAATGGCAGCAAATTAGCTTATTTCATAACTTTATAACCTTTGACCTTCTCTCCTCTGGTCTGTTTAACAGCTACAGTCTCAGATCAGCTCAGACCTCCAGGACTGTCAGCAGCAGAAACAGAAACTTTATACCTGATGAGGAAAACATAGACTAGATTTGCTTTGCATGATGGCAATGATATAGTATGATCCAATTAAATTCTTGATTAAGAATTTAATTAAGAACTATGTTGTTGTATGATGTTTTAAGATCTTGTTCAATTTGCCCTTTTCTAACTTTGAGGCCCTGGCCCTCCAAAGGTCTCTGCACGGCCCTGAATCCATTCATATACTCTCTATCTGAACTCAACCAGCAAACGTTGCCACAAAGCTCAGAGTGAACAACCATTCATCGCTGCGAGATAAAAGAAACTTTTGCTTCATATGTGGAAAGAAAGCAAAGGAATAAGATGAAGGAGAGTCAGAAGATGAATTCCATCAAAACAATGACATTTCTGCGGAGAGCCTCCATCAAGAAGAGTCGGAACCTCAAAAACACAACTGGGACTCATTTCCCTTGTAGTTTTCTGCAACAGCTGAGTTTATAGAAACCAAAAGGAAAACATGAATGGGATTTGATTTGGCAGGACTGACGTTTCCATATGAGCCCTTGATCTTTTCACGTCCTTCGGTCCTCTCTGCTCTTTGCTCTCATCCGTCCGCAGCGTCGCGCTGTCAGCCACGCCACGGCCTCGTCTGCTCTACATGTGGAAAGCATTAGACTCCAAAATGAATGTCTGACAGAGCGAGGGACAAGGTCGGTGGAGGTTAGTGCCAAACTCTCAGTGAAGAATCCTCCTCCAACTTGTTGCTTTTCGATGTATTTACAGATTATATGAGTGAATCTTTTACTTCCAGTCGTCTTTACTTCAAGCCCACTTTCTTCTCTGTATTTAAGCATACTGTCATGTTCTTCAACCTCAATGAAGAAAATGAAACATGAGGAGAAAGGAAGATTTGTCTTTACTCTCAACGTAAGCAGCATAAACCTAAGAAGCCCTGAAACTCTGAGCTGTAAGATGTGCTGTAAGATGAATCGGTACTCAGCATACTGCGTTGACGTTTGTCAGGACTTATTGTGTCCTGTTCTTCCACTTAGTGCTTCTTTAAGCCTGCAGTGGTAAAAGTTGTCACTGGAGTTTCTCTCCGTTCTCCACTCATGCTGAACAGTGCCTAATGTTCCTTTTGTGCTTGGAAAGAATGTCTAATGTAGACGTGAACTGGAACACCTCATAAAGTCAGAACTCAGAGTGGAAAAGTCTGAAGTTCTCCACCGACTCCGAACTCCACGTCCGAAACGGGGAGCGGAGGTGAAGTTTAACTTCTGATGGTTTGTGTCTCGATAAATCCATCAGACATGTAGTCCTGAGCAACCGTTGTCTTTTAGCAAACTCTGGTGGCTCCATGCATGTGTTCAAAGGAGTTGAGGGGATTTGAAGTGGGGTT
Source organism: Xiphophorus hellerii (assembly GCF_003331165.1). Classification (NCBI taxonomy): domain Eukaryota; kingdom Metazoa; phylum Chordata; class Actinopteri; order Cyprinodontiformes; family Poeciliidae; genus Xiphophorus; species Xiphophorus hellerii. The sequence goes on from NC_045693.1 coordinate 1,055,259, forward strand.
CTGTAAGGAAGGGATGAGCAGCCAACATCTTTCCTTGGAGTAGATGATTCTCTTTGCTTTCTATTGTTTGGTTATTGACATGCAGTAAGTGGTTATTACTCTGATATCCCCTGGTGAGACATGTGAGTAAGAGCCGATTTCACACTCACTTGAACCAGTGAAATTCTTTTACACAACTTAACTTTAACAACAATGTAGTTTGTGTTTTAAAAAGTGTCCCCCCCCCAACCTTACTGGTTGGTTAAGGTCCTAGTTAATGTCTGTTCTCTATGCTCAGCTCATGTTTTCTGTTTGGAGGATGGCTACGCTGCCAGTGCCGCTCCTTTGATGCCCTCACTTCCCCTTCACTTACCTTCTCTCCACTTAGCTGTTTCCACTCACCTGTCTTCAATCACCTAATTGCTCCCCCAGGCATTTCCCACTTCCTGTTCATTCCTGTGTTCAGTCATGTCAGTCCAGCCACATTGTTTTAGCTTCAGTTAGATAAGATACGACTTTATTGACTCCACCACAGAGAAATTCAGATGTTTAAAACCGCCAACGGAAGCAGAACAAAGAAGCAGGAGTTAGGATAGACTATGGAGTATTTTTTTTAAAAAATGTAAATAAAAAGAGGCGTGCCGTGGTGGCGTAGTGGTTAGCGCGACCCATATTTGGAGGCCTTGAGTCCTCGACGCGGCCGTCGCGGGTTCGACTCCCGGAGCCGGCGACATTTGCCGCATGTCTTCCCCCCTCTCCTTCCCCATTTCCTGTCAGCCTACTTTCATATAAGGGACACTAGAGCCCACAAAAGACCCCCTGGAGGGGTAAAAAAAAAGAACACAAATTCATTGCTAATACACAAACAACAATATAATTATATTATCATTTGTAATCACTATGATTTGGTGTTTGATTATTTATTTGTTCTCGTTGACAGAAGCTTCAATCAGCCGTCTGTATCTGAGTTTCTGTTACAAATGTGCACAAAATGTTGTCCATATTCCACTAATGTCAAAAGAACACAATTTTGCAATTGCAGTGTTTGCACTAAATTAAAAAAATGCTATGAAAATCAGACATGAATACATTTGTTCATGCGATAAGTCCTGTAACGGATAGTGAACTATTTAAAATAAATTGCCCAAATAATTTATATTTGTAGACTATTTATTGTAAATTATTCAAAGTGAATTTTCTAAATTAAGAATGTCACAGATTGTTTATGGATGTTTGTCTGTTTTGATTAGCATTGTTGGTGGTTTTTATTTTGTTTTGTTTAATGGTATTTACACTTTGTAATGTTTTGGGGGGTTTTGTATGTACCTCACGGGCTGCCGTAGCTAATGAGGGCAGGCCCTATAAAGCTGGTAGAATCATTGTGCCAATCAATGACTTGAACTGTAAAAACATGAAGAAATCAACACTTAGTGTTCCCCAGTGAAAGCAGCGAGGTACGTTTTGTTTTGTTGTTTGTATTGTAAGTTTATGTTTTGTATTCTAATATTTGTATATGTTTTAGTTTTCACGGTGATTGAGATGACTGTGATGATCATGGTGGATCTGAATCAAAGAAAAATAAAACGATAAATTCACCCGTTGAGACTGGCTGAGTAATTCAACTGCTGGGGAGCTGCTACAAGTCCTTAAAAAACATACTGCGCCATCATCCTTCAGCTACTTCCTGTTGTCTTCTTCGTGGTTTTTGCCAGCAGTAACATCCGGTTGTTGGCCATGTCATTTGTGCGATGCAAAAAAAAAAAAGTGTTTCTATTGCAGTTTTGCGACATAAACTAATTGCAATATGACCTAAAACCACCTCATCCCGGGACAGAAACTTTTTTATCTGAATTTTTTTTTTTTTTAAATTGCAACATTTAAGTAAATTTACTTTCATAATTGAATTTGCACAATTATATTGTTGTTATGGCTTCGATGTGACATCATGTGAAAAAGTTCAAGGGTCAGTGGTGTAAATACTTCTGCAGAGCAAACTTTCTTCAGTGCAAAGATGCATCTAAGGAAGATCAGACCTTTTGCCTTAGAGGGGAAACTTTTATGCCTGAGTTTACATGCAGCGACTAATGTGTGTTGAAACTTCTCAGTCCTCCAGCTTCCTGATTATTTTCCACTTCACATGACAGATTTTCCATGTGGCCTCTGACCACATAACACTGGGTTCTGGGATCATCTGATCTTACATTTAAACTGAAAGAAGAGTGAAAGAAGGGTGAAATTTCTGGCACGTCACGAGAAAATGACAGATGCGGCGTTTAAAAACCAATCGCGTTCTCGCTTTGCCGTGAATCGCTCTCATAAAGTTGCAGGTTGTGAGGCTGGGCCTATCACCTCACGCAAGACAGGAGCCTGCACAACAAACCAGGAGCAGATGTGTGAGCAGCGAGCAGTGCCCCACCCAGACTGAGCTGTCAGAGCTTCCTTTGTGTTTGTGCAGAGCCGTGACCCATGTGGCTCCGCAGACACTCCCCTTCTGTATGTATGAAACACAAACAGGAGCAACGAGACGGCGCCTCAGGTTTGGGATGCACCGATCCACTATTCTATACCAATATAGGTTTGGTATCGGCCAACAACGAGCCGATACTGGAAAACAGCTAAAATTACTTAAAATGTTTCTTTTTAAAAAAAAACACAGACATGAACAAAGTGAATTACACATTTATCTGATAACTCTGTACCACTAGAACACTTAAATACACCAACAGCTTCACAAGCCTGGTCAAACACACAAAAACACCTTGAGTTTGTTCAGTCAGTGTAACTAGGAAAATAACATCCAATGTAAAATCAAAAATAAAGGAACTGAAAATGGCAAAAACAACAAGTTGACTACATTGATCAAACATGTAACAAATAAACTGCAACAAACCTTCTGTCAAATGGTTCAGAAAGTGTGATTAGGAATTCTAAATGTAATGTAAAATAATTAATAAAAAATGGTGTTGCTCAGAGCACAAAGCATAGAATTGGACTGACTAGATCTGCCCTCATGGATCGCCACCGATACCCAACTTAGAATTTTGTTCAATATCAGGATCGATACAGATATTAATATTGAATCAGTGCATCGCTACTTCAGGTATCAGCGTCAATAAAAAAATCCTTTAACTTACTCTGCTTTGAAACAACAATCTCTATTTTCATTTTAATCCATTTTTCTGCATTAACAGGATCACAGGGCGTTCTGCCGGGGTGAGCAGAGGAAGTCACAGGCGTGTGCGGGGCGGGCGGCTCTATTTTTGCACGTGGTGATGTTTATGACATCATCCGCTATGCTCTTGTGGTGACCGTCAGTTTGGTTCCTAAAACTCAAGCTCTGTGGCCGTGTAAGTGGTGTGGTCTCTGGTTTCACTGTGGTCAGTTAACGTTCAGGCGTAACTCCTCACAGAGCTACGCTCTCTAACCTCAGAGGTCTGAGAGAAGGCTGGACCAAACGGATCATTCGAGACAAATCATCTCCTTTTTCACGCCTCCTGAATCAGAAACCACGTTTATTCACCGGGTTTGTGCAACAGTTTGATCTTCATGGAGAAATGAAAAAAATCTGGCAAATCAATGTTCAGAATATTAAGTAAGGTTTTATTAGGAAATAGAGGTCAAATCTGTCTACACAGCAAAAGCTTTTTTCAACATGATGTGGGTCTTCTTCTCTTTGGCTACGTTCACTCTGTAGGTCTGATTGCATAATTCTGTTTTTCTGTATTTTCCAGGCACAGAGTCATTTTATAGCACAATACCTATTTTAACTTCAGTTGTTATAAAAATGTTTTACATAACATATATGACTTAAAAGAAATTTGACTTTATAATTTAACCCTTTGAAATTGGGCCTCAGTCTCTTTAAAATCTCCTGCTCTTTCTGAAGCTCCGCCTTCAGGAAGTCATCACAACATGGCTCCTCTATTGACCTTTCAGCAACGTTTTTTTTTTGCTAGTGTTTCACTGAGAATGAACTCAGCAGATGTTTGCTAATTCCTGCTGGCTAGTCTGAAGGAGCAGAGTGGCTCGCACGCTTAGAAACTGCAGTTCAGAGGAGGAGCTGCGTCTCCAAGGCAGAGCTATGCCCACCCAGGCATTTAGCACAGCTGAATGGTTGTCATGGAGATTAACGTATTTCTCACACACGCATGAAAGAATCAAGGCAAAACTCCAGGTGCGTTTATGATGAGGGAATATCATTATGACATGATGTAAAGCTCAGAAAAGCTGACTTTACATAACACTGCCCCTTTAAAACAAAAACCTTCTAGTCGTGTGAGTCCCTTGCCTGCAGTCTGTGTGTGTGTGTGTGTGTGGGTGGGCGTGCGTGCGTGTGTCTGGGAGCTCGGTCAGCTGAGTTCAGCTCCACTAATCGGTTCTCTTTACCTGAACAAGAGTCAGAAAACAAACAGGGTGAATGAATGTGGTTACGGCCAAATGAAGCCGGTTCTAAACGTGTTTCATTGGACTGCTTCAACTTCGCCAGCGCTAAACGGAGGCTTAGAGACTTGGACGTGTTTTATTCCTCTGAACTGTAGAAACACAAAGAGCCACACGAGATGAGCAGCTGAACAGAGTCTGAGCCAGAAAAAAACACAACTATGCTAAATGTTTCTAAAGCTCCTGAATTCACCGAGGTTTGATTGATTATCTTTGCTCCAGAGTGTGTCAATGTGCAGACACTGTGCAGACGTGGGCAAACCCAGGATAAATAAATGGCCTTGTGCTGTGCAGATGCTGTTCTTTAGCAGGATCAAAGATCACAACCGTGCATTTTCAATGATCCAGTTAATGTCCAGACCTAGAAGCAATTTCAAATCTGTGGTGAGATAAAGACACTGGCCATCCAATCTGATAGTAATTAAGATATTTGACAAAGAAGAATGAGCAATAATTTCAGTCTATAGATAAACAGAGCAGGTAGAGACCTAAAAGATTGCAGCTCTAACTCCAGGAAAAGGTGTCACTGACTCACGGAGGCAAACTATAAATGATTTCCAGACTTTTCTGATTTTTTATTTATCGTGTCATTCTCCTTCTACTTCATAAAGCACAATATGTTCTCACAATCACTGAAAATTCCACCTAAATATGAAGGATGAGGATTGATGTTCTGCTTTAAAGCCCAGCAATAGTAAAAATCTGAGTGTGTATTCACACCGGCCCTGTTGATTTTGTTGTTAATGGAACTCCAGTCCGTTTCCCGGGGAAATCCCGTCCATTTGGTGAGGTGTAAAGGCTCAAGCAAACGCTGACGAGGACCAAAAAAGTGAACTTTAGTCCACCTACAAACCTCAGTCCATGGTTTTGAAAACATTTAAAAGTCATGGAGTCAATATATGCAACAGAAGATCTGAGAGCAGCGCAGCAGACTGAGTACTTCATGTCCTCTGAATGAGAGATAACTTGTGGTCATTTCTGCTGTAAATGCCATTTCCACACCAGCTGAAAATGTAACAAATGTTGGAATTTTGATCTGCCATGGAGCCAAATGTAGCGAATGTGACGACACAAAGCTTTTACAATATTCACAGAATCTCTGCACTGTGAATCTTGTGACTCAATCCCCTGATGGCTGTGGAGGAAAATCACTCGCAAACAACAAATTTTACAATTTTATCAAACTTAAAACATTTAGAAACCTCAGAATCGATATATGCAACAGAGGATCTGAGAGCAACGCAGCAGACTGAGCACTTCAAGTCCTCTGAATGTCAAAGAAACCGCTTTGACCCATGCCACCATTCTACCAGAAGTGAGAACAGATAATCCATTCATTATGTTGGAACAGTAATGTTTATGGTGGGTCCTGCGCCAAGCAGGACATAATGATCCTACCTTCTGCTCTACACGTTGCTCTGTCTGGTAGTCGAGGATGGGACTGAGGCCGTGTTGATCCGCCGCCACCCGACCATCCAGACTGAAGTTCAGGCTGATGTCGATGGGAGAGAGTTTATCCCGAAACTCGTCCTCGGCCTGCAGCAGAGACAGAGACAGTGAAAAACCCAGCAGTTACAAGCTGGAGAAGGAGACGGCAGAAAAAGCATGCAGAAGAAAAGAGATTGCAAACTGTAGTTGAAGTCAAAACACTGAATCACTGTGGTGAGTTTTTACAAATGAGGGGACTGAACTAGTGACTTGTGACTCCAACCCCTAGCCAGTCAGGGACACACAGTTTTCTGATGCTGCATTTTCAGCCTGACTCCACAAAGTAGGTTTTAAAAAAGGCGTTGGTACCAGGCAACCATTATTGGTGTAAAACTATTATACCCGAGTCCAGCTTCACTGAGTAGGTACTAGAAGAAAAGGGTATTGGCTCACTAAACAAATACTTTGTTTATTGCTATTGCTGTTTTTTGAGGGGAACACACAGTTCAAAGACTCACCCGCAGGTAGATTTTGATTTCATGGCAGAACCCTTGACCATTTGTGAGGTTTAGGGTCCTCAGCAGGGTGGGCTGCTGGCTCTCCAGGAACAGCGCCCTCCTCACAGACTCCTTCTGGTTCTGCTTTGCTCTGTCTAGCTGCACTTCCACCAGGAAGCCTTCAGAGTCCACACAGTGGTGGAAACACGCATAGAAAAAAAAAAGAGTCCATCATCTCATTGCTTTTGGAATGTCAATGTATGCATAGCCACAGATAAACACTCTGACTGAAGGCAAACACACATGCACAGATAAATCCTCTTTTCTCTTCTGTGCTTCTACTGAGAAGCACATAAAACATCATCACACACCACATTAAAAACGCAGCAGAGACAATACAGAACACCATATTTTAAATAAACACACACACACTTCTCTAAACCGTACCCTGTATTTACACAATTGCTCTTTCATCTTGATCCTAACTGCCAAATTGACCGCAGAGAGGTCCAGCATACTTGTGGCTGCACAACAAAAGCAAGGTAATGGGGACCATGTGTGTGTGTGTCGGGGGGTGTGTGTGTGTGTGTGCCACTGTGTAGGGGTGAGCATGTCTTACCTAAATGAGAGGGGAGGTGCTTCCCATAGGCCTCCAGACAGAACCTGGTGCTCACACTGCAGGTAGAACAAGAAGAAAAGCTACTGCTGTTCATTCATTATCCATTATTTAGTCGTTGTTCAAGCACAAAGTTACAGTAATCTACAGTAACTGAACAGGCTGATGTTCCTCCTTGATATGGATATGTGGGTAATGTAGTTGGACGTGGTTTTGGGGAGGTGAAACCGAGCTGAGAAATATATTTACAGGGGTGTGAAAAAGTGTTTCTTCCGTCCTGATTTCCTTTTTTAAAAAATATCTGTCAGACTTCAGTGTTTCAGAACATCACTCTAAATATTAGTCAAAGGCAACACAAGTAAACAGAAAATACATTCACCGACTCCAGGCTCAGGCCTGAGTACTGCCACACCTTCTGTTTATCAAGACATCAACAGGACCTGCCTGTGACTCGATGGGCAGAGCTGTCTTACAACTTGAAGGTTGCAGGTTTGATTCCAGCTTTCTCCCGTCACATCAGGATGTGGCGGGAGAAAGGAAAAACATTCAACCTCAATCTGAAACCAACAGTGATCCAAAACACACCATCTCTGAATATGTGAAGAAAAGCTAAATGCAGACTTTGGAGTGGCCTAGTCAAAGTCCTGACTTGAATCCTATTGGTTCTGTGGCATGAACTTAAGAAATGCTGCTTCCTTGTGGCTGAATTAGAACAATTCTGCAAAGATGTGAGGCCAAAATTGCAGTTATTGCTGCTGCTGGAATCAGGTTTTTCCTCCCTTAATAAACAACTGGATTCACAAACTGCATTTTGTGGGTTTTTTGTTTTGTCTTTGACCAATATTTAAATTGGTTTGATGTTGGGAAACACTGATGTGTGGCAAACGTGCAAAAAACAAACAAACAAGGAAATCAGGAACGAGGCAAACATAATGTTACACCCCAGTTCACAGAAGTTTTAAATTCAACCATGATCTGGATTTGTTTTTATCTAGACTGATCAAAGCTTCAGAAAAACTCTTATCTTAATGTTGTTCATGTGTGTCAGAAGTGGAAAATAGTCCAGACTGACACTAATTCACAAGCTGGTTTCTGTGGTTCTGACTGACAGCAGCAGGTTGGAACAAGACCTAAGGGAGCCAGCGAGTGTCAGGAAAACAACCTGTCTTTTCTTACTTATATCCATCTTTCCTTCTTTCTTTCTTTTCATTTTCCAATCTGTCATTATTCTGGCAGCTCTAGACTCGCACTACACCAGACCGTGTTTGGTTCAGGGCAGACGTAAGAGGATGGACACCTTCCAAAAAGTTTCATTTTGACTCATCAGTTCACAGAACAAGTTTTAAAAAGTCCTAAAACATGAATCTTTGACGTTCTCTCTGGTCACTCGTGGTTTTGGTTTTCCCGTATGGAAGCCATTTTTGCCCAGTCTCTTTCTTATTGTTGAGTCATGAACTTTGACCTTAACTGAGGCAAATGTTCAGTTAGTTTGAGTTTTGGTCATACAGCACCACTTGAAAATAGCATCCTAAGAGCAGGTGTTAAACATATTTTTTTACTAAACCCACGTTTCTGTTTTACAAATCCTTTTCTTATTAGTCTGATGCAATATTCTAATTTAGTATTTTCTTATAAGCTGTAAGTGAAAAATCAGCATAATTAAAAGATGTAAAAACCTTCAACATCCGTCTGTGTTTAGGGTGTGAATAGTTTTTCACACCTCTGAATGGATAGATAAAATAGAGCAGTAAAGTCATATTGTTGACCAGCATGGGATTCAAAAGTCAGCAATCCGTGTTAAGCTCCTAACTGCACAACTATTTTCTGCTCTTTTTCCATTTTTCTTCCAGCTGTTCTCCCTTTTTTCGTCCTCACATCCTTCTTGTTGCCAAGGCAACAAAAAAATAACAAGAAGCACTAAAACAGTACTTCCTTGTATTCGCTTAAAGAGGCTGAGATTAAGACGCCTGCCAATTTGGCTGACGCCACACACCAAATCTAAAACTGTTCCACACTTACGGCTAGGAAGTGGAAACTGTGGAAAGAGACTGAAAGCAGAATAAGTTCTCCTACTCTGAACAAAAAAAAAAAACATTTATGTGTTGGACAAAAACTAGATAAAATGGAAATAGGCAGAGTCCATACCAGGAAACGGAGACGTTTCTCTCTTCTGTGATGAGCGAACAGGTCTTCTCCTCCGGGCTGAACATGGCCGGCTGCACGGTGAGAGAAGCACCGGCTCTCACTATCGGCCGCGCTCTGATGGGGAAACACACAGCACGACTAAATGGCAAAGAAAATGTATGTAAACATCTGAATATGAACAAAGTATAAAAAATACGTTAAAAAACAAATCCTCTTGGGATGTTCTACCTCTCAGCATTTGAGTATCTCTCTTGTAATCCTATTTTTTTGTCATTTATTAAATATCACTGTACAAAATAAATTGTACACTACATTAGAAAAAAAGCATTAAGTAAGTGTGTGTTTGTAGTTTTCCACAGTCAGTAAACATATGGAAGATGAATCACCATCGAGTGTTTTTCAGCACTTTTTCACGGAAGAGTAAAGGGAAAGTTCAGTCTCATTTTGCACAAGCAGCCACTGCTTTGTGTTGGGTCCATTACATTAAACACTAAAATTCATTCAAGTTTATTAAAACGTGACAAAATGTGAAACAGTTCACAGAGTGTGCATACTTTTTGTCAGACACTCACTGTAAATATGCAAAGTGAGGAATAATACCTGTACAGGACGGCCTTATCAAGGCCGAAAGCACCAACAATCAGATCTGCAAAAAGCAAAATGAAGACATCAAAGTAGAGGCTTCATAGGTAAAAGTTGCATAAATGACGAATCCCGCTCTCTCGTACCTGGGTAGCCGTTCTGATCGATGTCCATGTCGCCTCGCAGAGCAAAGCCGAAGCTGGCAGGGAAAGAGCTGGAAGCCCATTGGCCAGAAAGAACCTGAGTGGGCGTGTCCTTCAGTCCTCCAGCGTGACCGTTATGGATGAAGACCACGCCCTGCTGCTGGTCTCCGCCGTACGGACAGCCGACGGCCATGTCTGATTTCAGACAGCAACAGAACAGCATTAAAGCTCTCCATTCATGTGTTTGAACTGGAACGTTGCCAGGCAACATGATGCGGTTGTAAGTGTGAACAGGCAGCAAAATTCTCAGACGATATCAGGAGATACTGACTTTTTCCTAATGGGATCTACTGTTTTTAACCTTTCACCTTTTCTGCGTCATACTCATTCAGGCAAAACATTCTGTTTTCTCATCTCTACTAATTTCAAGTTTGATTGAGGAATATTGATTTCTATCTCTCTTCTTCTATATCTTGAACTTGTGTCTCTTTATGTGAGAGACACAAGGTGAATACTCATCAGCGGTGGTCAAGCTTCTGCTAATCTGCTAATAACATAGCACAAAATGTCCCAAGTCTTTTCTAAAGAAGTAGGTTTATGTGAATGTGGCAAGATAAACAACTTGTGACCAAAAACCCACAATTTTGCACATAGTTGTGGCGAGAAACCGCAGGCAAATAATTAGATATTGTATCATGGAAGTCAGGACTTCATTAGGTAAAAGGTGCAGGCGTACCGTTGAAGCCATCCTGGTTGAGGTCACCCAGAGGAGCCAGAGAGGTGCCAAACCGACCGAAGACCTGTGAGCCCAGCAGATGGGTCTGAGCCGGCTCCAGACGCAGCGGGCCCCTCTGGAGGTAAACGTACACTTTCCCCAGCTCCTCCAGACGCCCGTTGAACCCCGGGTGCATGAATGTCGGCGCTCCAACAACCAGATCATCCAATCTGTCAACAGTGTGGAAAAGACAGGATTCTTAATAATAAAGACATAAAGATGGAGGCAATAGAAAAGAGAGAATATAAAAGCACTTTGGATCGTGTTTAAAGGAACCAAAGGAGCTCAAGGACTCCTGAAAAACAGAACTGAAACACTGACTCTTTTCATGTGACGTCTCGCTTCAGAAAGCGGCCCAATGTGCCATGGCGGACATCAGAAAAACATATGAGTGATTATTCCTGTAAAGCTTGATTTCAGTATAAAAGTAGCCATAAGGCGCTGCAGGGTTGACAAAGACAGAGGATGGTGACGGATACCAGCCAACAGTTGTAAGAACTGGCAGTGCTCTGTGTATTTGCAGCGAACGCTTAACGTTTGCATACTTCATAAGTCAGTAAAATTACTAAGTTGCTATTAAGTATTGCATTTTAGCCAAGGTATGTATTTAATCATTAGTAGCCATGGGGGAAATGCCTGACCATCATGTAACCTAGCATGTACACAAAAACCCAGGTAGTATCTAGACTTTTGTACACTTTTAAGTCTGCTCTGATGTAAGGAGAAACACTGTTTGTGGCGTCAGTTCAAACAAAGTTGGCAATTTTAGCTAATCAACAAACACTCAGGAGGGAGAAGGTCTGCGTTCATAAGCTAGCTATTTCCAACTTTTGTAAATACTGTTAGCTTATGAACCCCAAGCAGGTGAGCTACTTCCACAGACAAATGTAACTTCACTGCAAAAACACAAAATTTTACTAAGTATATTTTTCCTAGTTTTTAGAGTAAATATCTTAATACCTGTGAAATAAGAGAAAACCAACTGAAAAGTAACATTTTAGCAAGATATGAAAAAGTTCTAGTCATTGGCAGATTATTTCACTAAAAACATGGGCAAAATATATTGTTATAAGAATCATTGTGTGCAAGTACTTTTTCATCAATATTAAGGAATTATTCACTTAAAACTAGCTCATAAAGTTTTAAAGCATAGATTTCTGGATCAGAAGTCCATGCTTTAAAGTTGTTTGTATGTTAATTTTGTCTTGTTTCAAGTGTACTAAGATGTTTGCACTAGAAACTAGACCAAAAGCTACTTGGTATGATTTTGTATTTTTTCTGTGTTGACTTGAACAAGTGGAAGCCTCCATCCTGGCGCCTCAACAGGGTGAACTGACATGGTTACAAAAGGTCAACAGAAGGAAGGAAAGTTCTTGGCCTCTTAGAAAATATACGTCTACTGATTCATCTGCATGGGAAGTGTTCAAAACTCCCTCAGTCGACAGCCGCTCCAGTGAAATCCACACACACACACACACACACACATTTATCTTCTGTTTTAGCGTATTCTCCCTCTGCTCTTATTTCAACCATTTTACATGCCACTACTTGGTGCCACCATGTGCGTCACCGCGCCTCCCTTCACTTACCCGTCGTTGTTGATGTCAGTAGCCGCCACTGCGTAGCCGAAGTAAGACCCCATCTGGAATACATTTCAAACAGGGCCGAGTTAGCCTGTAATCACACCACGGTGCACAGATCCCTCTCTTTTCTTTCATTTTCTCCTGCCTGTCCCTTTCATCTCCTGTCCCCTCCACCACTACCACTCCACAAGATTTGCTCCAAATCTCTCAATACCACAATCCCCTGGAGTCTTTTTTCTCCCTTTTCATGGAAGCTCAGTGTTTGAGCTCCTGCAAGACTGAAGTAACACAAGGAGCTGGAGAACTGGGAGATTCAAACTGTTTCTGGACGACAGAACTGGTCCCTGGTTTACTTTTTTGGGGATTAAATTCAAACAAATAAATTATGTAAATTGTGTTATCCTGAATATTGTCACCTTCCTAAAATAATTGCACAACTCCTTTACTTGCTGTTTTTTTTTCCAAAATAACTTTTGCCAAAAAATGGTTTATGCCATTATTTTAGGAAGGTGATGTGTAGCTACAGAATGATTTATGTTGAATCCTGTTGTAAGAGAATCCAAATACAATATTTCATCGTATTCACGTAGAAAATAGCCAAACTGAAGCCCAATCAGAGCTCCAACATTTGAAGAGTTCAAACGTTCTCAGAAGTTTTTGAGAGATTTCTTTTAATGTTAGGGACAATTGAGTAGAAAACATTTACCTTGACAACACTTACACCATAGTTTTCAAATGTTATCTGTTTCACAAATCAAAACACAACATAACCTGAAGTGGGCGTCCAGATTACATAAAATTCCAATGCAATTTTATTAAAGTTTGAGATTATACATGTGAAAAAGTTCAGGGAGTAAAAATATATTTTCAAGGCACCACCGTGTTGTACGAAGTCATCCTATAAATAACGGTGATGCTAAGCCTGTCACAATAAGCCATCAATCAGTCACATGACAAATTATAATAGGCTCAATAATCTCCTTTTGCATGCTTGCTGACTTTCCTTGTTTCTCTCGTTCCACTACTAGTTTACAAAAGTCCTAATTGGCAGTTTTGTCTATTTTTCCAGTGTGAAGTGTTATTTAGTAATTACATTGTATTGATTTTGAGAGAGAGTATTTGTATTATTATGCCATTATTATAATATTACTTAAAAACGGTAATATCGTCACGTTCCTAAAATAGTGGGCTAGGTAATTTTTTTACCAAAATGATTTTTTCTTTTTTCTTAAACCATCTTTTGACAAAAAATGACTTGAGCCACAGTCATTTCCAGGACAATACATTTGTCAAGCAAAACGTGTTAACGACAGGCCTGTAGGTGTTGCTATCAAAGAGAATTTAAAGCGGTCTATTAAAAATTGGTAAAGCACATATGACTTCAACATGTAACCCAAAAACCACCTAAAGCAGAAGGTCAGTGGTAGGAAGTTTCCCTTACTAAAGCAGAATGAATCTGAGTATAAATGGCGAACTTTGTGCTGCTGCTAAATTAAGCCAGTGACATTTCAGTCACTGAAATGATTCATCATCCCTGAGTGTGTTTTCAGAATGTGGTTTAACATCCAAACTGTTGTGAAACCAGCACCGTATTCTGTTTTTGGCTTTAGTTTAAGGCTTTTCAGGAACTTCCAGCAGTGCTCACTGTAACCTTTGACCCCTCTAAGGGGTCAAGCTCTGGAAACACATACCTGTTCACCCGTCAGGTTCAGCACAGACTTCAGGTCCTTCCCACTTAAAACGGACACCTGCAACAAAACACGGATTTCTATTTTATTAAGAAGAAAAACAGCAATTTGACATCTTTAAACTGTTTTTAAGCTTCCATTTCAAAATGTACGGAACAGTAATAAGAAACTCCTTACTAAACCATACAGCATGAGTCCTTTTGGAACTCCTGCGATGAAATCTGCAAACAGAAACAGGCAATCAGTCCTCGAGTTTTCAAAGGCTCCCGTTTCCTGAAAAGACTTAATAATCCCCTTCCGTTTCAACACAAACATGTATGTTGTTACTCCGGCTCTCTGTACTGTAAATATGACCCTCACCTTCCTCAGCGTCCCCACTGAACTCGCCGCTGGTCACAGAGTAACCTGCAGGAGAGGCGGAGTGGGAGGAGGACAGAGCAAGGCATCGGAGATTCATTACAGTGACTGCAGGATTGCACAGTTTTACATTTCAAGAGTAAATCGGCTTAATGGAAACACACCAGTATAAAAAAACCTTAGTTTTTCTATTAAAAGTTTTGCCGCTAGGATGCGGTGGTTTTTCAGCCGATTTGAAATGTGGTTTTTTTGCAAAACTGCAATGGAAGCCCTATTTTCACATGACACAAGTCACATGATCAGCAACCGGAAGTAGTCGGAGGATGATGGTGAGGGGTGTTTTTTAATGACATTGTGTGAACAGATGTATTCATGTGATTTTAAATGTGTTTCTTAAACACCAACATGGCAAAACTGTGTCATTTTGACATTAGCGGGACATCGACACAGTTTTACGCGCATCTGTAACGGAAACACAGCTGATGTCATTGATGACAACAGAAGTTTTTGGTAAAGCACTTCTAATCATGATCAACAGTTCAGTTTTAGATGTAATACAGAAACATTTCTTCCTCTAGAAGCAAAACGTTTCCAGTTAGGGCTGAAACAGTTAATCGGAG
>NC_045693.1:1070211-1130931 GCF_003331165.1 Xiphophorus hellerii
TAATAGTGGTAAATCGATTATTGAAATAATCGTCAACTAATTGAGTAATTAATTGATTGTAAATTCAATCAACGAATTAACATTGATTGAAGTGCACCTTAAGTTCACTTGCTTAAAGGAAAACATAGTCGGAGCAGGGAGGAAGGCAAAACTGAACAGAAAACAAACATTTTATATTTTAGATTTTAAAAAAAACTTTGTCTGTAAATGTTCTACCCTGAACTCTTCAAATGGCAGCTTTAGCTTCAAATTCTGTCACAAAAATGATCTTAATTATCACCCACTGCACTTCAATTAACTGATCAATTATTAATCAGTTAATTCAAAAGTCACCAGATCTTCCCTGCACTGTACTGATAACAAGAAAAAAAGGAATTGTTATTGTATTTTAGGCAATAACATGTTCATTTTCTTATCCAGAAAAGAACTGAGTTGTTTATTTAATTTTTAAATGTATCTCTAATATTGTATAAAATAAGCTTATGTGGTAAAGTGAACAATCTGCAAAATGTGTCAAAACAAAATTCCAATTAATTGTCAATTGTCAGAATAATCAATAGTTGCGCCAGAGTTGGTTTGGAAGCAGACCGTGGGTCTCGGCCCGGTTGCTTGGAGTGTGTTCACAGTTCACAGCTGCATGTGTGTGGTGTGAACGCAGCCAGAGCTTTCCTGCTGACAAACCCCTGGCTTACTGAGTAGGTGGTTACATTTATAAATGAAGGAAAAACATGCATCACCTTCACTTTATGTTCTACTTTGTGGTAAGCCAATAATATAAAGACAAGTGCTTGGAGCTGAGTAAAGCGCAAAGGTTAAGCGATTTATTAAATATATTTAGCTACGAGAATGCTGTCACCATCAAATAAAAAACATTTTCTGACTAACATTAGTTTTCATATCTTAACAACATAAGACTGCATGTAGGTAATAAAAATAAAAGATATTTTATTCTCTTAATAGTGATAAAGTTTGTATTTCCGCCACGGGATATTCCAGGCCGTTGCTCCTGGCCAGAGGAGAGGATCTCAGTGCTAACTGAAAGCTGACCACCAGATTGTGACATGAAGTATCTCGAGGGACGTCATGAGTCACTCATGCTGCTGATGGAACCGGCAGAAAGGTCAAGCAGCAGATTTTAAAACAGCATTTTGGGAGAAGTTTCTATTTGCAGAGTTGACCGTTTTTGGGCGATAAAACAAAAAGGATATCCAACGTGATAGATCGATATCATAAGAAAATATATCTGATAAAAATTTGAGAATTCCATTGAACTCTGATCCAAAACAGCAGCTCAACCTCTCATGGTTAGCTAAGAAAGGTTGGTGGCGTCAGCTAACTTGCTCTTTGGCTAGCTAGCAACAATCTGTGTAGTAGTGCTCTGCAGTAGCAGTTTCCTGTTAAGCCAGACGTTCTCTCGTTCTCTCCTCAGAGGTCAGAACGTAGTCATTGGATGGCGAACTCAAAGCGGACGGTTGTGTGACAGTTCTTAAGAAACAGGGCTAGGCCAAAACTAGCTTATCAAACTTGCTAGCATCCATTAGGATTGTAGGAAGTGAAGGAATTTGTCACAAGAAATGTAGCCAATCGTTACGGTTGACTTTGAAATCACAACACACACAGCAGGGCTGGACACCCGAGTATGTGGGGACCTTCACTCAACAAGTTGTTGCTAGGTAACCAAAGTGTGAGTGAGATAACTGATTCCAACAACCTTCGATACACTTAGAAAAGTTTCACCATATTCTACTAAAAAACAAACTTACGGAATAAAAGTCTTTTCTCTGCCTACATCCCCCAGAGTGCTGTGCGGTTCTTTATTGGAGTTGAGTGAAATTATTGAATATTAACGGACGTATTATCAATTGATATTGTCTGAAGCTAAACTTCGTGTTGGAGCCTGATTTGATTCACCCGCTTTCTCACCCAGGTAGCTGTCGTCGTAGCTCCCCTGGACCTGCCGGGTCTGAATCTGTCCAGCGACCGACAGCAGGAAGTAGGAGGGGTAGTAGGCCTTAACGATCTCCTCTGTAGTGGCTGAAATCAGCTGACCTACAAAAGGTTCAATGACATTTGACATTTTAGGTCGAAATTGATTTTCTGAAAGGTTTTCATGTTGCTTCACGCTCATCTCAGCTCACCTTGCCAGTAAAAGCTGCCAGGCCCTCCAAGAACAACCCTTCCATCCTGTAACACACACACACACACACCCACACACACACACACAACAGTAGCAGAGCAGTTCCTCCTGAGGTCCAAAGTCTGAAGGAGTCTTTATATTCTGCCTCGTAAAAACTTAATACACCTTCAAGTTTTCCACATTATTTTTATTAATACAGTAAGAAGCTTCAGTGTATATTTTATTGGGATTTATGTGATAGACCAAAATATATGGGGGAGGGGCTGCAAATCACCGAGACATACTCAGCCTCTTTTATTCCACTTCTAAAAATTTTAATCCAATATAAAAACTATTCATTTCATAAGCAACCAATCGTTCACTGGAGCACACAGACCTAAAATAGCATCTCAAAGCTAAACATGTAGCAGCTAACGCTAATGTCAGCAGTCACACAGTCAGCATTTCTATAGAAGCTCCATGAATGATCAGAAGTTCCTGAAACTCTGGAAAGATGAATGGATAGAATAATACTTTGCTCATGAATCTGTTTAATCAATAATTTGCTTATTTTGTTGATATATTTAGATATTTAGATTAAAATACAATTCATGCATTAATCACAGACCCTGCAATTAACTCAATAAAAATGTTGCCACTGATTTTTATGCATAAAACACTTGAAAATCTCTCATTATGTTTCTTCCACTTTAGTATTATATACTTATTTCTGCTTGTCTATCAAAATAAATCCCAATAAAATGATTTAAACCCTTTGAAAGGCACTCTACATGTATCACATGTCATTTTCAAACAGAGCAGAAACATTATTAAAACAATAAGTGAACAGCTGAGCACATAACTGCTGTACCTTGGTAAAGTCAGCACTGAATCCTCCCTGACAGTAACCCTGTCCAGCAGGGCCGTGTCTTTCTGCAGCGAGAAACACCAAAACATGGCCACAGCTGTTACTTCGTGTTGCAATGAAACAGCTAAGAGTGGGTGCGATTGTATATACGTAATATCAGTCCAGAAACCCGCCTGTTCTGCACGGGGCGAACTCCACAAAGGTTTTGAGAGCGTCAACAGAGAGGTAGCAGGTTCCTGTGATGTCAGAGAACGGCGTGTCGTGTTCTGTCCTCCAGTAATACCTGGGAGCACAGGCCTGGACACAGCAAGAGCAGGACCGGGTTCATTATGAAAGTAAAACTGAAACGTGAAAAAATAACAAATCTGGCACTGTTAACAAGAAGAGAAGGTCCAGAAATCCCAAATTAGCCAAATTAAAAGTTTTAAATAAGCCTACAAGAGATAAAAAGCTGCCAAAACTGGAACTAAACAAGGGGGGCAAACAAATTTTGTGGTTTATGAATAATAATTTATTAGATTAAAATTTGTTCAATTCAATGAAATAACTTCCATTTCAACCCTCTTCAATATTGGAGTGTACATTATATATATACTGTGTATATATATATATATATATATATATATATATATATATATATATATATATATATATATATAAATATATATATATATATATATATAAACAGTACATATACAGTACAGACCAAAAGTTTGGACACACAGTTGTGTCCAAACTTTTGGTCTGTACTGTATATATATATATACGTATATTCAGTGGTTTTAATCACAGCTACAAGTGTTACTTCTCTAGTCTTACCAAGATGCTGTTACCATGGGAACGCACAATAGCGCCAAACCACTGATGGGACTTGAATTCAACTTGAGTGTTCACACCATTTATGTAAAAATGGCGGTCACCTGCAGAAACACAGAGGAGAGAAGCAGAGTTTCATTCAGGCAGCAGCCATAGCCTCTTTCATCAGGACCCCTGGTAAAGACGTCTACTGAAACCTTACACCCGTCTTTCACTGCAGCAGCACAGAACAGCTGAGTCTGTTTGGAAACAGAATGGCAGTCTGGACGAGCCGCTCACGTCAGACCTTGAAAAAGTTATATTATAACTATATATACAGTACAGGCCAAAAGTTTGGACACACCTTCTAATTCAATGGGTTTTCTTTATTTTCATGACTATTTATAAGGCAAGAAATCCCACTTATTAACCTGACAGGGCACACCTATGAAGTGAAAACCATTTCAGGTGACTACCTGTTGAAGCTCATCAAGAAAATGCAGAGTGTGTGCAAAGCAGTAATCACAGCAAAAGGTTGCTACTTTGAAGAAACTAGAATATAAGGGGTATTTTCAGTTGTTTTACACTTTTTTGTTTAGTGCATATTTCCACATGTGTTATTCATAGTTTTGATGCCTTCAGTGTGAATCTACAATGTCAATAGTCATGAAAATAAAGGAAACTCATTGAATTAAAAGGTGTGTCCAAACTTTTGGTCTGTACTGCATATATATATATATATATTTAAAGACCACACCTCTTAGTTCAGCCCTAATACTCACCAGGGTTGCCAGTAAGTGAGTCCACATCTGTAGATGGAGGCTGCTCTCTAATTTAGTAACCATGTCATCGCATGTTGAAATATTCATTAATGCAGGGTTCTGCATGTGTTACTGTTCTCTTTGTTTTTTTTACATGGATGTATTATTCCTTTATTCCAGGGCTCTGCAGCTTTAATCTGCTTTCTATGACATCAAACCTCTCGCAGAGATCATGCTGTTTCTGCAGCCCAAATGGCTGTTCTTCATAGTCAGGTTCTGTTTTTAGATGGGGCCCTGGCAGTAACACAGGAATAATAACTTTAGGGAGAGTTGGAAGTAAGAAAGTCTGTGTTGATCCCTGGCAACCATTTGGAATTAAGCAACTTGATTAAATATCCCATCTCCACAAAATGTTGCTTTAAAACTAACATTCTGCTGTAGTGGTGGGCAATATGGACATTTATCACCATACTTCATGGTGCTATTGTGATAATGATGATAAGAACAACTTATTACTTCTTTTTTTTAGGGAACTGTATGACTGTGACTGCATCACAGCAATCATAAGTAGTGCTCTCGAAAAATATTCCTATTTGTGAAACGCTTCTTTTAGGACACCAGTCACAAAAAAGAAGTGTGCTTTGAATCACTAAACTGCACACAGTAACTGCATTTAATCATGTTTTCATGTTTATTGGTATTTTTATATCCTTTCAATGAAAAAACTGCGGAGAAAATAGCAAAACTAACAAACCAGACAACGCAGACAGTTTTGGAGGGTTTAAGCAGTAATGGTGCGTTCACAGCAAACGCGTTACGCACGTCAAACACGCGTCAGACGCTCCAAGTTCACTGCATGTGCACTTTGAATGCAGATGCTTGAGATGTTGCTCTACGTACACCTAGCATTTCACGCATCTGGTTTACATTCAAAGTCTATGTGGAGGCGCGTAGAGGGCGTGTCAGACACGTCAAGATCATTCTAGCCGTTGTTTTTTGTTGCCGATTTATTTGTCGTACGCGTCAAACGCTTCAAATCGCGCCGTGTTAGATGCGTCTCAATGGGCCCTCGATGCGTCTCCACATAGACTTTGAATGGAAACCAGACGTGCCTGACCAGAAGTGTAAACAAAAATCTTACCATGATAGGGTACGTATGTACAGTAGGTACCTTATTAATCCATGTGGGATTTTCTCTCAGAGAAATTGTAAAATTTATCACGATAAATGATAAACGATACAATAAATGTCCACCCCTGTTCTGCTGAAACAAGTTGCATCAGAAAGTTTTCATGTGTTAAACAAAGTGAGGGTTGGAAAAGCTTGTGAAACTGTAAGATTAACGGCAGAACGCTGACTCTCCGGACGTAAAAAAAAAATGACAAAAATAACAGAAATCTCCTCAGCGTTGTGTTTCATTTCCCTCAGACTGCCTGTGTTTGTAAACATTTTTTGGGTGTGTATTTATGCACGCTGGGTTTGCACTCGCGCTGCGTAAACTCCATGCTCACAATAAGCTGCACCCTGTGATCCTCAAACAGCGGTCCGTATCGCTTCCTGCGCTGCTGATGGAGCCAATTATTTTCCCAGCGGCGTCGGACGCGGCCCACGTCATCTGGGGTCCTCGGCCCAACATTATGAGTCTGAGCTCATTTAACATGTGGCCCAGCAAACAAAAAACAAAACTTAAAAAAAAACTCCATTCATAACCCTTTCACCCTGGCTGGGATTTAAGAATCATTAAAACGCAAGAAAAACATAAAGAGCTGGTTTGAACCTGCAGGTGAAGGGGGCAGCAGCTGGACTTTCTGACTTCTGGGTCAAGCACAGTGGTGGTTAACTCTGGACGGTTCTGCTTCTCTCAGCCACTTTTATGGCTGAACAGACAGAGATGATCAACAACTAGTGCAGCTGACTTCACTATAAAGTGGCATCTTAACATCCTGGGTGGCAATATGTGTTCTGAAAAAACAAACTGCTGGAGCTTAACCTTACATGTAATCGTACATTTTATTTGAATGACTTTTAATGAATATTTCAAGACATAAATTATAACTAACAGCTAAAGCAGTTTTTCAAAAGCATGTTGCTATCTCAGAGGAAAACAACAAGCTAGCATGTGAATATTTGCCCAACAACCTCAGCAACATGTTTCGTTTACTGATTAGCTCACATAGAGCTAGTAAGTCTGACTGTCACTTTAGCGTTAGCTCTGTCGCTAAGCTGTAGTTGGGAATAAATTTAAATTCCTGCTCAACTGGTAGTCTTATTAATGATTACTGACTTAATTATTAAGTCAGTAATCATTGATGAGACTAATAATAAGACTTATTAATAGACTTAGTAGTTTATTAATAGACTCTAACACTTGGTTGAAAATAACTGGTTGAAGTCTCGAACCCATGGACATCACCAGATGCTGCACTTCTTCCTTTTGAATGTTGCGTTCTCCATTCTTTCTATTGCACCACAACACATGGTAAGGTAGGAAACAGTCTGCTGCCAACTCAAGTTAGTTAACATTTGCTTTCCTACAAACATACATTTATCTGTTAAGCAGAGAAGAAGTAATTGACTGGTAGTCTGAATAAAACCGTGGTACCTTGCTGGTCAAAGTTGATAACGCTGCAGTTGTTCTGGCTCCAGGAACAATGGTACACAGCTCCTCCCTCGGTGACGTTCGGCTGACTGGTGTTGGCTTTTGGAGCTCCAATAAGGACACTGATACTGGACAGCAGAAAAACAAAGAAAGTTTTACAAGCTGCTGGAAAAAACACAAAAGTGCACAAACATTAAGGCTGCATGATATCTCACGAATGTATTGACATTGAAGATCACTGAATGCAATATGCATATCGCTAAGAAATGCCTGGATTGCAATAAAGGTTAGCTTGAATTACTGTAGGGCTGTAATATATTTGGTGACCCTCGTTGTTAGAAGCAGCATTAAGAAGATTTAGTCAAGATTTGGTCAAATCAATAATAAGCAAAGTTGTTTTATTGCCCAAACAGCAGATGTGATCCAAAACCTCATTGTGATTAAAGTATTTGTATTTTTATTTTACAGTGCCTAGAGGAGTGTCTTTCATGTAAACAGTTACATGAATTATATTCATAATTCAGCCATGTTAGTGCTCATCATCTACCAGCCAATCAGCGACATCAGAGTTTTATTGAACAGTTGGAGCAACAAGCCCCACCTACTGGGGAGCGGTATGTTGGGCAAATTATATTTTGTGATTTTATAGAAAAGTTATGGATTCAACACGTTGGAAAAAACTAAAAACAAACCATCATCCTCCTCCTACTTCCTGTCGTCTCCTACGTGGTTTTCATCAGCAGTAACATTCAGCTGTTGATCACGTCACTCCTGCTATGCGAAAAAAAAACCATCTCATCCAAGTACAAAACTTTTTATCGAGAATCAAATTTTTGTTTCAAAATTGTCATGTTTCTACTAGACAAATTTGTTTTTGTAATTTTGCTTCATAGTTAATGGAAACGCAGCAACAAACAACTAGCACTTGATAGACGTCAGGTTTGGGGTTTGTGTAAGTTAATACTATCACAGGATGTGATTGGCTGGATCGTCTGACAATCCAGTGGATTGTTGGAAGCAGTGGGGCCATACCCATCAGTCCCAACATTAGAGCACTGTGACATCTGTATAAGCCATATGTTGGGCAATTGGGCAGAAATCACCTGGCAGTCAACAACAATTCCATGAATCATCATCCCATCATTTATGCCCACTTTGGCCACAGTTGGCGTGTCGGCTCCAGAACCATAACTGGTCTGGGTGAGTACAAAGGTTCATCCAAATCTAGCCAATGTTGGGGTGCTTAACTGTTACCTTTAAGTCATTTACATTTGCACTCACAGTACCGAGAAGTACAGAAAGGTGGCTTCAAATCCAAACTAGAACTAATGACATCAGGGCTTTGCTTTTAGGTGCTTGTAAGTTTTTCACAACTACTTTATGAGTTTTTAAGAGAGCAGATTCCAGCTGTCACATCTGTGTTAGGGTAAATCTCTGCCGCTATTGCTAGGTTGTTACAGCTGGACTCTTAGCATATAGTTAAAAATTACTATGCCTTAAAGTGACTGTAAGAAAGAACTGAGACAAACAACTCCTTTAAAAAGAGCATAAAAACTAGAAGCTGATTGGATGGAACATCTATCAAACTCAGAGGAGGCGCCTCACATCTACTGCTCTGATATGCAACATATGTCATGTTATGGCTGCCTGTAAAAGTCAAGTCAGGGTTATTTATATTTCAGCAACAAGGCAGTTCAAAGTGCTTTACGCAGTAAAAACATAATACAGTAACCAATCATGAAACAAGCAATAAACATTACATTTGGTCAAATATCATCATCAAAATCATCAAGCAAATATACATCAGATATATTGATCAATGTTCCGGTTATTTGTTATGAAACAAAGCACCTCTGGACAGGTGGGTTTTCAGCCCTGATTCAAAAGAACTCAGTGTTTCAGCTGATTTTTGTAGTATCAGGCTATCGGTGGATAGGAACCTTTGTGCTGTATTGTGTTCGGGGCGGAACAGAATAAAGCAGTACCTGCTAAGATGGAGATGTCTCACGCGTGCTTCTGTGTAGCCTCAAGATTTTATTAAATACACATATCGGAGAACAGAACATGGTGTCAGAAGTATAGACTACTAAGCGAAGAGAGAACAAGTGAGAACTGACGGCTCGAATAAAATAAGAACGACAACGTCATGAACCAGTTTCAAGTCACCCCGCCAGAAAAGTTCACGTTCAGAGCTGAAGACTGGACGAAGTGGATAAAGCGTTTCGAGAGGTTTCGTATCGCGTCTGGTTTGGAGACACAAGCGGACGAAAACCAAGTAAATACGCTGATATACACCATGGGGGACGAGGCGGAAGATATACTGGTTTCCCTGCATCTAACTCCGCAAGAAGCGAGTGAGTACAAGACTGTTAAGGGACGGCTGGATGCTCACTTCCTAGCCCGCCGGAATATTATATTTGAGCGGGCGAAATTCAATCAGCGCCAACAGGAGACGGGTGAGTCCATTGACGGCTTTCACACCGCGTTACACTGTTCGGCTGAATACTGTGGATACGGGACTTTGCATGATGAGATGGTGCGGGACAGATTCGTCGTGGGTCTGAGAGATAAAAGACTATCAGAAGAGCTACAAATGGACGCTGAGCTGACGCTAGAGAAGGCGTTAAACAGAGCCCGTCAGAGCGAGCTAGAAAAAAAGCAACAGGAAATGCTTCATGCTAACTTCAAGTCAGACATCGCTGGCGTGCAGTTGGACCGCGTTCACGCGAGTGGGAGCGCGCGCTCCAGGCAACCGAAGGCGCCACACAAATATGTCGTCACAAAAGCTACACAAGATAAAAAGGCACAGTGCAGAAGATGCGGGGACACGAAAGGACACAGTATGCAGCAATGCCCTGCTAGAGAAGCAGCCTGCAATTATTGTGGGAAAAAGGGACATTTTGCTAGGGTCTGCAGAAATAAAAAAATATGTCAAGTGAATTCTGGGTTTGCAACAGAAAGCACACATACAGACAATGATGTTGCTTTTCTGGGATCGCTTTCTACAGACGTTAAAGACAATCCATGGATGACTGACATACTGGTGGACAAGCATAAGACTGTATTTAAAATAGACACGGGAGCTGATGTCCTTCTGTCCCAGAAACACTGTATTCGCAGTACCAATTTGGCAAATTAGATAAACCAAAGAAAATCCTGCAGGGACCAGGAGGCACCGGATTAAAAGTGAAAGGCATGTTTACAGCAACACTCAGCAACAACAGTGTTAGTACTGAGGAGGACATCTGTGCTGTGAAGGATTTATGCACATCATTGCTGAGTGGGCGTGCCGCAATGGCATTAAAATTGGTTGCCAGGGTAAACCAAATAGGTTTGGACTCGATTGATGCTGTGAAACAGGAGTTTCCTAAACTTTTCACAGGACTAGGACTAATGGAGGGTGAGTATAACATTGTTCTGTCACCAGATGCGCAGCCTTTCTCCCTCTCAACGCCGAGGCGGATATCCCTCCCCCTACTGCCTAAGGTTAAAGAGGAGCTCAACCGTATGCAGTAGGAAGGGGTCATCACCAAAGTGGAGGAGCCAACAGACTGGTGTGCACCTATGGTGGTGGTTCCCAAGAGCTCGGGCAAGGTGAGGATATGCATTGATCTCACAGAACTGAATAAATATGTCATGAGAGAAAAACATCCACTCCCATCAGTAGAGCACACGCTCGGACAGCTAGCAGGAGTAAAAGTGTTCTCCAAATTGGATGCCAATGCTGGATTCTGGCAGATTCCACTGTCAAGGAAGTCTTCCCTGCTCACCACCTTCATTACACCTTTTGGGCGCTATTGCTATAATCGGCTCTGCTTTGGGATTTCATCAGCACCAGAGCACTTCCAGAAACGCATGACACGGATTCTGGAGGGCCTGGATGGAGTCCTTTGTCAGATGGATGATGTCCTCATCTGGGGGACGACGCAGCAGGAGCACGATGAAAGACTGAGGACGGCACTGTTTCGACTCCAGGAGGCTAAAGTTACGCTAAATGACAAATGTGAGTTTTCTAAACGCAGAATAAAGTTCTTGGGACAAGTCATTGATGCATCAGGAGTCAGTCCAGACCCGGATAAAGTGAGTGCTATACGAGCCATGGAGGAGCCCAGAAATATAAGTGAGGTGAGACGCTTCCTGGGTATGGTGAACCATCTTGGGAAGTTCCTCCCCCACCTGGCAGAGAAAACCCGACTCTTGAGAGATCTTCTGAAGAAGTCAAATATGTGGTCATGGGGTCCACCACAGCAACAAGCTTTTGACGCTATTAAAACAGATCTGACAACACCTCCAGGACTAGCATTGTATGACCCGAATGCAGAAACATGTGTGTCAGCAGATGCATCATCGTATGGACTCGGTGCAGTTCTTCTCCAGAAACACGCTGATACAGGATGGAGGCCAGTGGCGTATGCATCACGGTCTCTCAGCGACACAGAGCAGAGGTATGCTCAGATTGAGAAAGAGGCTCTCGCTTCAACATGGGCCTGTGAGAGGTTTGCAGAGTTTCTGACCGGGAAGAGGTTCCACATTGAAACCGATCATAAGCCATTAGTTCCGCTGCTGGGGTCGAAGAGTCTAAACGAGCTTCCTCCTCGCATACTGCGAATGCAACTAATGATATTTTCTTACAGCATTTCCCATGTGGCTGGCAAAAATATTGCTACAGCTGATGTTTTGTCCAGAGCTCCAATCCCCAACGATTTGGGAGGACTGCAAGAAGAGGAGATCAACTTGTATGTTGACTCAGTCGTTGCATGTTTACCTGCCACGGAACCACGACTGAGGGAAATCCAAAGACATCAGGACAGCGACAGCATACTCAAACGACTGAAAAAATTCTGTGTGGAAGGATGGCCAGATAAATTCTCTATTGAGAAAGGTTTCCAGCCTTATTTGCCATTTTCAGGTGAACTCACTGTTCAAAATGGCCTGCTTCTTTATGGTAGCAGAATAGTGATTCCAGCTTCTCTCAGAAAGGACATTCTGTCAAAGCTACATGAGGGTCACTTGGGGATAACTAAATGTAGAGAAAGGGCCAAACATTCAGTGTGGTGGCCAGGTCTCAGCAGCGAGCTGATTAAGCTGTTGGAGACCTGTGACACGTGTTGTAGGGAGAGAACTAAACACAAAGAGCCACTACTGCCCACTGAATTCCCACAAAGACCATGGGTCATGGTGGGAGCTGATCTTTTCCAGTTTAAGGACAAACAATATTTGATGATCGTGGATTATTTCTCCAGATTTTTTGAAGTTGCAAAGCTTACTACCACAACATCTGAGGGAGTTATCGAACACTGTAAGTCCATCTTTGCACGCCATGGCATACCAGAGCGTCTCCGTTCTGATAATGGGCCACAGTTTGCTTCGGATTCCTTCAGAAGATTTGCACAAGAATGGGGTTTCAGTCATGAAACATCCAGCCCAAATTTTCCTCAGAGCAACGGGGAGGCTGAGAGAGCAGTCAGAACTACCAAGAATCTCCTTAAAAAGGCGGGGGATCCGTATCTTGCTCTTATGGCCTACCGTTCCGCTCCATTAGCAAATGGATTCAGTCCAACTGAGCTTCTCATGGGAAGGAGGATAAGGACAACTGTTCCTGTTACTCAGTCTCAGCTAACGCCAAAGATTATTGATATGGAAAAGCTGAGGACTGCAGAAACCGATTATAGACAGAAACAAAGACAAAACTACAACCGGAGGCACCGGGCCCGCAACATGTCACTCCTACATCCAGGTGAGAAGGTGTGGGTGACAGATCTGAAGACCAGAGGAACAGTAGTGTCTGGAGCAGGGTCACCTCGATCCTACATCATCGAGACACCCAGAGGCATGCTGAGAAGGAATAGCTACCACCTTTCACACACTCCTGGAGCAACTGAAACATCTGTTGTTCCACCTGAAACTTCTGCTGTTCCACACGAGACATTACCTGAAGGAAATCTTCACAATTCTCCACACATACCTGTTCCAGATGAAGACCAGCAGGAGGTTAGCCATCAGACTCCACCACCTGAGAGTCGAGTTTCACTGAGAAGTAGGAGACCTCCAGCCTATCTGGATGATTATATTTGTTCATAGGAACTGAGTGAGTTTCCTGCATGGGGCAGAATAATCCCCACACTCAGATAGAGGATTTGGATAGTCCACCCCTTCCTCTTAGTAGCTAAAGTTAAATGTTATAGAGAATACTTAATGTTCTGAGATTTATATATGTCTTAGTTCTAATGCTGAACTGTGACTGGAAAGAGATTTAAGTTTGTGCACCTTTAGTGTAAAACAGATAAATAAACAGTAATAACAAGTTAAAGTTCTAGCACATTCTACTGTGGGAAAAGTACTAGTAAGATACTGAGTTAATCTTGGGTATTCCACAGGGTGCATCTTTCTGGTGTGTGATTTAAGTTTACAGTTCTACATGTTCGTATATAAACCCTCATAACATATCCCATTCAGAAAGGGGGATGTAGTATCAGGCTATCGGTGGATAGGAACCTTTGTGCTGTATTGTGTTCGGGGCGGACCAGAATAAAGGGTACCTGCTAAGATGGAGATGTCTCACGCGTGCTTCTGTGTAGCCTCAAGATTTTATTAAATACACATATCGGAGAACAGAACAATTTTGTCATGAATTGTGTTAATTGAGGTAGTTCTAGTTCTGGTTATGGATGCAGAACCAGAACAAGAAGACCTGAGAGGTCTAAAGGTTGATACAACAGCAGATCTTTAATGTACTGGGTTCTAATCCGTTCAGTGATTTATAACCTAAAGTTTAAAGAGCTGTTATGACATTCATCTGTCATAACCTGGTATCTTAAAACTAGCATCAACAAAAGATTCAGCTGCCTAAAGGACTAAAATCCCAAAACAGATCCCATAATTACCCTGCAATCCCACTTTCAGCATTATACATGGTTTGAAGACAACAAGGAGGAGGTTCTGGAGTCTGGTCTAGTCAAAGCACAGACCTCAAAGTAATAGAGAACTTGTGGTAGGACTGACAAGTGCTGTTCACAGCTGATCTCATTGCAACCTGACAGACTGATCAGCTTAGCAGAAAGAATGGAGGAAAATGGCAGGTTCTATGTTACATACTTTATTTAATGTAAATCAGTTTTAACATTGACACTAAAGGGACTTTTTTGTTAAATTACTTAGTCAAAAAAGCCTAATTTTGTTGACAATAATTGATGATTTGTGACAGCAATACAAAGAGCAAAACATCCAGAGCTGTTCATAATATGGACGTACAGTACAGACCAAAAGTTTGGACACACCTTCTAATTCAATGGGTTTTCTTTATTTTCATGACTATTTATAAGGCAAGAAATCCCACTTATTAACCTGACAGGGCACACCTATGAAGTGAAAACCATTTCAGGTGACTACCTGTTGAAGCTCATCAAGAAAATGCAGAGTGTGTGCAAAGCAGTAATCACAGCAAAAGGTTGCTGCTTTGAAGAAACTAGAATATAAGGGGTATTTTCAGTTATTTTACACTTTTTTGTTTAGTGCATATTTCCACATGTGTTATTCATAGTTTGATGCCTTCAGTGTGAATCTACAATGTCAATAATCATGAAAATAAAGGAAACTCACTGAATTAAAAGGTGTGTCCAAACTTTTGGTCTGTATTGTATATTGAGTTGCTTTTACGGACCCAGCTATTGTCTTTGGCTTTTGAATTAAAATGAGCTTGATATCATTTTTTTTTAACTATTGAATTATTTCAATAATATCTTCCATGATTTTTTTTCTTTTTAAATACCCTACCAATTATTTTGTTCTTGCTGTGCACCACGTTGGTGCAATTAGTTTGCTGTGAAACTCTAGAAAATGCAGCTGAGATTGACACTGACCAAAAACAGGAACAGAGTTAGTCTATTCAACGCCAGAGAGTCAGGAAAAAACTCACTTTGCTTTTTCTACCGTGTGCGTAAACATGTATTCGGCGGCGAATAACGGATGCTGAACTGTCAGCATTTATACAAGCAACAATAGAAGTGTTTCTTATGGTCATAATGGATCATGTACTTGTCAGGCCAATGTACACATAAGAGTTGCAGACGACAAACGTATTTCATGATGCAGTCAAACAGAGTCAGATTTCACCAGACGTTGCTGTAATGTGACATTTTACAGCCCACTGGCCTGTCTGTCCCAAAGCTAAGCTACCTCAGTCTGTCAGCTCTGTGGCGTTACTGGACAATCCACAGGGAAAAACTCTGATGCACAGAGGTTAATGTGGACCAAACTATTCTAGTGGCAGGAAACATCACCAAATCCACTTCCTGAAAGACGGTTAAAAAGAAATTGTTGGAATTATTGCTGGTTTACAGTTTTAAACACTGTAACACATTTGTGGTCATGACAACATATTGTAAGACTTGTTGGAGCTTTTCACTGGTTTTTCTTCCGCAACAATTTTTCAGTCACAGTTTAAATTTTTCTTACTTTCAATTTTACCTCAACGTAGTAAGAGGAAACTTTGAGGTAATTAGCTGTGTTTCCATTGACAATATAATTGTGCAAATAGGAATTACAAAATAAATTTGTTTCATGGAAAAACTGAAATTTCAAGAAAAGTCATGTTGTTCTATGAAAGGATTTTGCGCTAGAATCAGGTGATTTTTCAGCCATATAGAATGTATATTTTTCATAAAATTGCAATGAAAACACTTTTATCGCATCATAAGAATCACAAGGCACTGGCATCCTTACACAATGAGCATCTGGCTCCACCAGAAGTCTTATTGCGTTGTGAAGTTTACTTAGTTCAAAAGTGTTGAATAATTAACTCTTCTGTAAAATCAACAAATACAATTTCTCCAAAGCGCCGCTCCCAAGTAGGCGGGGCTTGTCGCTCCATCGCCTGAATAAAACGCCGACGTCTCCTCTGATTGGCTGGTAGATAATGAGCGCTAGCACCATGACTAAATTGTTAATATATTTCATGCAACAGTTTACAGTTTACATCCGTCGCTGCCATGACTTTTTAATGACTTATGAACAAACTTATTTTGGTGTCATTTTAATTTCATTTCTTATTTAACAGAAACACAGCAATTAAGAAACGGTGCTGTTTCTACATTAGCAGAACAATGACAAAGTACTGCGCACATTTGTAGTGGAAACGCAGCTACTCTTATGCTAACTGTATGCTAGTATTTAACCGCCTTTTGACAGACAGTTAAAATGATGCATGAGATTGCAGACAAATGCTAGCTTTATGGCCAACAGTGACAGTAGTAGAAATCCACCAGACTGTTTTCTCTGCCCATTCCCCAGCATGTCTGGAGATCATAAGTGGAATATTCACATGGCAGGATAAGCTCACCTTATGTAAAGTGCTCACTCTGCGGACACTGAGGCAGCCATAGCACAGGCCTCGGTTTCAAAACCCACTTGACTTAATCACCCTCACCTCCTGTGATCTCTGCACGTGTGGAGTCGTAACTTACACTGCCGAGTCAATGAAAAGTGCTAGCAGTGAAAATTTAACAGCCAACGATAGGCTCCTTGACAATAAGCTGTGTATTAGAGGAATGATGGATGCCTCTGTTGAGACCTGAGAGCAAGATTCCTTTCCTTTAGCTTGTGTTCACCAGGAACATCTGCTCATGGGGAAGTGAGTCACAGGCAGGGTGAGGTCAAACATATACCGTGCAATTTTCCCCTGAGTGGATTTCAAGACAACACTTTGGCATACAATGTAAAAAATATATATATATCATTAAAGGTTTTTAAGTCTCACATTCATCAGAAAACTATTTGTGATGCTCATTTCGATGAGGATGTCAGCCACTGAATACTGTGCAACATGACTCCTTTCAGGGTGTTTTCATGCCTGATAGTCTGGTAGACTCCATTACGGACCAAACTTGAAACATTTGTTACATTTTCAGCTGCTGCTGTTCTCTGTCACACAGCACTGAGTCAAACCAACCAAACCCTTTGGAAAACCTGCTTATCCCTTCTCCCCTGTGGGGGCGCTGCACCAAGAATTGCTGAAGGAAACGACACAGGAACCTCTGAAAAATTCCCTCTCACTTTAGACTTACCTTCACATTTGTTTTGGTTGTATTTACCCAGAATGCCCAGCGCGATAGTACGCATCTTGCTTTGGTTGCGATCTCCAGTCCGCTTTGCATTCACATAAGTATTCGAACCGCACCAAAGTTCACTTCAACCGAATCCAGAGCGAGGTTTGTGGACGGACCAGAGTTCACTTTTTTGGTCTGCATCAGAGTTTGATTGAGCGTTTACGCCTCCCCAAACAAACCGGACTTTCTAGGCAAACGGACCGCAGTTAGATTAAAGCAGACTAAGCAGCACCCTCAATATGTAATCTACAAGAAACCTCAATGAAGTACACTAAATCATCCAAGACTGACTAAAATGTCAGAATCAATTTCTTTTTTATGGTTCAAACTAGTTTTATACACTGCAGTAATATGTGTCTATTAACTCTTAGTTATGCACCTCACAATTCTGGCCATCATGGTCAAGTGTATAGTATGCACCACAGTCTGGTGTAAACAAGCCATCACAGTAAAACATGATGGTGTTATGATTATGTGGGGATGGTTCTCTTTGAGATCAGAGTTGATGGGAGGATGAGTGGAGCTAAAGACAGAGTATTACTGGAGGAAAACCATCATGGCAGCAAAAGACTAAAGGCAACAGGATAACAACCCTGTTGCCTTAAGTAGCAGGGTTGTCATCCTTTAGAATGTTTTTGTGTCAGAATGGCCCAGTAAAAGGCCAGACATAAATCCAATTTATGATCTGAGACTCGCAGATTGTTTTTCCATCCAATTTGAATGAGGTGGTATTTTTTGGCAACATTGCAGCATGTGAATCTCTGGATGGTGCAAAGCCAGTTGACAAACACTCTAAAACACCTGCAGCAATAACAGCAGGTGGTTTATAAAGTATTTTCAAATGGGGGTTAAATATAAATACACTTTTCAGTTTTTACGGATAAATAATGCTGAAAACCACGTATCGTTTTTATTTCCACTTCACAATTATACAGAAAACACAACTAAAATAAAGGGAAGGTTATCATATAGCAAAAAATGAAGAGATTACTTTAGCGTCACTCCATTATTTTTACTGTATTGTTTTAATGGAGCCAAACAGCCAAAGCTGTAGGAAAACCAAGGAGCAGAACAGTCCTTCACCGTTAGCAGAGTACATGCAGAAAGAGGACTAAAACAGATGTGCAATTATTTCCCACATGGCTTTGCATGGACACACTACCTTCCCACACATGCTGCATCTAACCTTACACTGAACAGTGAAAACAGAGCTAACCTGGAACCAACAAGGGCCGCTCTTCATAATGCTAAGTATGGATAAACAATCTAATAAGAGTCAGAATGCATGGCAGCCAGAAAAAACAATGCTATCAGCAGAGACGTGTTCAGGAGAGCTTCACTTTCCCACAGACCAGCAGTCTGGATTTATGTTCCGCAACAATTGTAAGCTGTTAAAACACATGAAGCTGATTGAGGACAAAGCGTAGCATTGTTCCAAATAATAAGTGCTGCGAGGGAAAGAAAAAAACCGAGCTCCCTCAAAACAAATGGGTCTAAATCAAAATCTTAGTAATTAGCTCACAACATGCCCACTAACCATCGCAAGTTTAACAAAGCAAGCCCAGAAAATCTAAACCAGTTTCCAATGAGGAAAACATTAGCCCAACATGTTAGCCTGCTAGCCCCCAGAGGATGATGGTGAGAGGAAACCTGATGGAGAGCAGGCAGGATTTACTGTAGGCTCACCTGTTAGCTGCTGAAAGCTAAATCTACTTCAGCAGCGTAATATCTATTGTATGTCACCTGTAAAGTTACACAGTCAAAAATTAACAACCTTTTGATTTTGATTACATGGCCCATCATAACACCAAAAACTGGGGTGTTCATTTTTCAGTCATATTTTCACAATTTTTAAATGTCACAGCTTCAATCTAAATATTTAATTAGAGTAGATTAGCTATTTAGCTTCATACTAAATGTTTAGTTAGAAGGCTAAATATTTCTAGCCTCAAACTGAATATTTAGTTTGCCTAGCATTGGAGGGTTGCCGGTTCAATCCCCACTCTGTCTGTCATTGTGTCCTTGGGGAGGACACCCACCAGCCTTGCCTGCTGGCAGCCTGTGGCTACTATCCAATAGCTCATCATCATCAGTGTGTGAATGGTTGAATAACTGACTGTAGTGTGCAGTGCTTTGGAGTCCTCTGGACTTGATAAAGCTCTATGCAAGTACAGGCCATTTGTCATTTCCCACAGTTCAGAGTTAAATATTTAGCTAATATGTAAACTCATTTGCCAACAACCAGAAACATTAAATAACTGTTAAATATATTTTCTTTGTTTTAACGGTTTGTTGCGATGATTACAGAGTGATTTCTGTTATTAAAAGGAAGCAATGAAAGAAAAAAGTTGTTAAAGTGTTTGTCATCTCACGTATATCCAGCCAGTAATACATTAGGAACTTGACGATGGCTACAAAAAGTAACAGTTATCCAAATGCTAGTGGAGGTGTTTGTGCAATATTGACCTTGAATAAAAGAAAATCCCCAGTAAATTCAACACTGGGAACCAGGTCTTTTTTGTCTCATTAACTCCATCATGAAAATGAACGTCTTATAGCATCAATAGAAGCCCAGAGAGAGTATTAAATTCATGGCCACAACGAGTGAATGGAATCTTACTGACCACAACTGTGTAAAAGATTTTAGGTGTTGAACTGAGTCCTCTGGAGATTTACAGCAACTGTGGAAAGCAAGCAACAAGAGTGGCGAGACAAGCCAATCAGCTTTTGGCTTTGGCCACAAAGCTAAAACCTTTGATAGCAGTCAGGTTGTTCTGATGGTTCTGTTAGTCTGGTTCTAGCTCGCAGTAGGCTTGTCTGGTTATTACAGCCTTGAATCTTAAGTTGTTCAACTTTAGGTTAGCCAGTGAATGCTGAAGTAAAGCCAACCACACTGGTTCAGTGCCAAAGTAGTTTGAGTGTCTGTTTGGCGTTAGACTTTTGTCTCGACCAGCTCTGGTGCCGTAAGATTGGCACAACCTCGGCTCAGACTGAAGAACCACAAGCCTGAGGAAAGAACAGGATCCATAATGTTCTGAGGTCTGGATCATTAGCTGTCTTTCCGTAACAAATATGCGCAAAACTTTGTCTATACTCCGCTCATGTAGAAAAAACACAATTTCGCAATTGTGGTGTTTCCAATAAATAAGAAACACAATTAAAATCTTGATATGTCACCAAAATAAACACCATGCCATGAGTGTACACCACACCATGCCGGTTGGTGATTATGCAGCTGGTGCAGTGTTTCCAATGCAGTTTTGCTAAATCAACTCATTTCAATACAGTAAAAAAAAAAACCCACTTCAGCCTAGTGCCAAAACTTTTTATTGAAAAACAAGATTTTTTTTTTTTTAATTGGCGTGTTTCCATAGAGCAAATTTATTTTTGACATAAATGTCAAACTGAGCTATTATGTTGTCAACAAAAACGCATCTATGGAGACCAACAGCCAATCAAAATGTTCCAGGAGCCAGCGAAGACCCAAGTTTAGGACCAGACATGTTTTAACACTGGAAACACTGGAGAAACTTTGGTCTGAAAATGTTTCACAATCTGTTTAGATTACCCTCGTGCTACTAGTTCATTAGTAGCGTTTTTGTGTGTCTCTATGATGGACCGGGAAAGCTGTGTGCTGACTCCAGATCGGTCCTCTTTAGGTCTGAAGATAATAACTTCAGGTTGGTTTCTGTTCACCTGGAGAAAGTTATGGCACATCCACACATTGATTTGTTCTAAGCATCTGTTCAATGCTTGGATGGGTTCGGAGTCAGTGAATCCTGTCTATTCTGAAAATACACAGATTATTTTGTGGAATGTAATTCCAAATTATCTGAAAAAAAAAAATCTTTATTTTATTTTTCTTAGTGGAACATATCTCAAGCATAAATGAAAGAAAATGCATCTTGTGAAACCAAAATAGCAATCATACTTCACTGGCTAATGGATGGTGTTTGCAAAGCGGCCAATTCAGGAGCCCAATTCATTTTCCTTGATGCTGATTGGTTGTACTCCAATAAAGTGGATGCTAGCTTCTACCTGTGCTAGCATAGTTTCCACTGAGCTTATTAATGCACATTAAGGTATAATTTGTGTTTTAACTGGTAGTTATTAGTGTTTTCTGAGGGGGTCTTTGAATTTACTTATTATGGTCCCTAACTCCTGCAAATACAAGAGGTGCACTGTAGACAAGCACAGAAAAACCACTGCATATGGTCTAGTCAAATTTCAACGGGGGTATTCCTACACTCATGACACTTTGTTTTAAAAAACAGTTTACAAAACCGTTCTTTGAAACATTTCCAAGGAGAATTGCTAAAACTCGTCTCATCTCGTGAACTAAATATTGTGCAACATTTTGTTACGTCAGCTGCAGTTATTTATTTACTGAATGCAATATTTTTTACAGTGCTGCACATAGACTCCCCCTATTTTCTTGTAGCTTTATTTCTTTCCTTAGGCAAAGATTTTTTTTTTCTACGGGCCTTAAGACAGGTCCGTAGAAAGGTCTGTTTTCCATATATCAATCAATCAATCAAATTTTATTTGTATAGCACACTTCATCAGCAAGGTATTTCAAAGTGCTTTACATCATAACAAACACAAAAATACAAAGTCATAATGAGCTACAAACCAATTCTCATCTGCATTATTTTTAAAATTTTGTCAGGTGAAGGCAATCTGAAGCCATCAGGTTGGGTTAATAGACTTCACACCTCATTCATCCCCTCTATGGATCTTGAGTCAAACCAGGTAATGGACCTTTCTGTGTGTAGAACAAGAAGACTTTTGATCTCTGACTGCATCTTTCTCTCAGCAGTTCCTGAGCTGTCAGAAAAAAAAAAAAAAAAAGCCAAATGAAAAAGCTCCACTGTCCTCTCGGAGCCCTGTTCGGGGTAAGAGTCGTGTTTTTCTTTGCTGTGGGTTAACCCCCTCCTCTCTGAATCACACACAGACTCGTGCGTCTGGTTCCAATCAGACTCGCGCAGGAATTCCATCTGAGTGTGCACGTGTGTGGAAAAGATCAAAGTGCAAATGAAGGATGTGTGTTTTAGTAGGAATATCTGAAAATACGAAACAACAACTCAAAATCATCTTTGAAATGGATTTTTACAATAATAACTTACAGCATTCAGACGGGTTGGGGTCTTTGTGTCTGTGCTAGAACAGAAGACCGGATGTAAACCGTAAACAAAAGACCCGGATTACGAAAAAAAATAGGATTTGTAGTTATCTTTCGTTGTTTGTTTTTTTTGTTGTTGTTGTTTTGTTTTGGGTTTTTTTTATTAAGGTTGTGCTTCGCGGAGTTGTGCTGTGACCTTACCTGGATGAGTTCCCGAAGAATTCCACGGAATATCCGAAATAACTCCCCCGCTTTCCCGTGAAAACGGAGCGTCCCTCCGCGTCCAGGTTAAAAGCGGCACAAAGCTGAAGCGCGGCCGCCACTACAGGTAGCAGCAGCGCGGCGCGGCAGCGGCGGTCTCCCCGCGGCCGGTACGAAGGTGAGAGTCCAGGAAGGGCGCCCATCTCAGCTGCTGAGAGACTCTTCTTTCATGGAGGAGGCGCGGCGCAACACGCATCATCCGTCCTGGTTCCTTATCCCGGCCAACTTTGTGCTCTTAACCCGAAATCAGAACCCTGAACAACCCCACTTCTCAGCTCCAACAGGTCCGGTGTGATGCTGCTCCAGAGTGGATGGGGACATGTAAAGACTCAGAGTGAGAGAGAGAGAGAGAGAGAGAGAGAGAGAGAGAGAGAGAGAGAGAGGGGAAAGGAGGAAAAGGTTGTATCTTCTTCTGGGGTGGAGCTGTAAGTGTTCCCTGGTCCCTAGTTTTCACATTACAGCAGAAAGGAGAGTTTATGTTTCAACTTGTGTAAAGGAAATCATACAGCACATCCCGTTATATTGCTTTGCAAAAGCTTTCATAACTCATGTATAACATTAGTCAGGAAGCCTGGATTAATGCTTGGTAGACCCACCTTCATCTGTGATTCCAGCTCT
Organism: Xiphophorus hellerii; assembly: GCF_003331165.1. Classification (NCBI taxonomy): domain Eukaryota; kingdom Metazoa; phylum Chordata; class Actinopteri; order Cyprinodontiformes; family Poeciliidae; genus Xiphophorus; species Xiphophorus hellerii. The sequence continues at coordinate 1,093,455 of NC_045693.1, forward strand.
ATGTCTTCTGGGGGTTTTATGCCTGGACCTTACACATCTGCAGACTGAATTTGTTAAGTGATAGCAAAACAACTTTGGCTCACTGAGACTGGATGAGTGTTTATATAATGTACAGTATGTATCCACTAATTTAAAATTTTTGACACAGACTCTCAGCTTTGGCTTTCACTAGGTCATTCCTAGTTGATTATCCTTTGATTTGCATCATTTTCTGTCCCTACACAGCATGATATTACCACCACCATGTTTCACCATGGGGATAGTGCTGGTGTTCAGAGCCACACAGCGTCTAGCATGTTGGCCAAAGAGTCTGGCATTCGCAGACATCTTGGACTCATAATTTCTCAAAATTAGGCTCTTCTGATATGTTAGCAGAAAAAGTGGAGAAAGGAGACAAAATCAGCCATCTTGAGACAACAAGGTTCAGATATGTGGAGCCATTCATCCATATGCAAGATATGGACAGAACAATTCAGTGTGACAATCAAACGATTGACTGATTAAATGTCCCAAAACTTCACCTTACAGTTTTAGGGGCATTCCTACTATTGTACCATAATATTCACTGTAACACTTAACATTTAAATATGATTATGCAATGTGTTAGTGTCGCAAAAAGGAGGGAACTGACCTCTGTCCAAGTCTTCGTTTGTCTCAACCCAAAGTTCGCTGAACTGTGAGCAAACCCTCAGCAGACAAATGACTGTGAAAGCTTGAAGTGTTCTGTGAGTTTGTCCTCAGTCAGAAAAGGATCATTTTCCCCAACAAAGCTAGCATGTCAAGACAATTCAACACGACTAAAGTGAGAAATCCCACGAACTGATCACATCTATTCTCAACTTTGCCGAAGCTAAGCTTCTCTCTATCACAGCAGACAGGCAGGTATGCAGTGTGGGATTATTTATAGATGTATTCGTGCACGTGTGTGTGTGTGTGTGTGGGCGTGTGTGTGTGTGTGTTGGGGGGCAAGAAGGGTAACCGATCAAGGAGAGCCTCTGATTTGAATAACACTAAGCCTGCTGTTTAGCCGGCCAAAGGCAATACCACTTGTAGACGGAGAGTGTTCACTCTGTAAAAACACGACTCTAAACGGCACATTAAACTGCACCCTGTAGCTCTAGCTGATAGAAAGAAGAATGATATAAATTATGGCTTATGTGTTGCTATTTCAACTGGCAGTTCATTTCATCATGAGCTGGAGTTGCATATGTAACCAGGAAGAGACTGTGCCACACCGTACAACCAAGTGTTACGTTTTCTTAGTACGACTTGTCACCATCAGTCAAAACCCTAACTTTCATCTCCATAATCTATTCCCAATTAAAGTAATGGCACAGTGGCACCTTTTCTACCTGACAACAGAGCAAGTAATGAGTCCCATTGGAGCTCTACTGGCATAAAGTATGAACAACCTGTTGACACAACATGATCATCTGTTCTACAAGACCTTGGAAATGACTTCACACCCCTTGAACTTCGTATTCTACAATGCTACAACCACTAGCCTGGTAAAAACCATCTGCTTTTGCTTTGTACAGAGAGTCAGAACCTTGAGAAGTGATTGCTTGTTGGAGGCATAGGCTTGGACTTCTCACAGAGCACATAAATTCTTATAAAAATGTAAAGACTATGAAAAAATTCATAATCACTATGACACTTGACCTTCCACCTAACAGGCAGGCAGGATAAGTAGAGCATTGATCACAGAAGCAGCCACAAGTCACTATAAATACAGTAAAATGTGGTTTTAGAATCATTGATTCATATGCAAACCTAAATTTTTCTTTCCACCTCTCCATCCATCCATCCATCCATCCATTTTCTTACACCCTTGTCCCTAGTGGGGTCAGGAGGTGCTGGTGTCTATCTCCAGCTAATGTTCCAGGCAAGAGGCGGGGTCACCCTGGACAGGTCGCTAGTCCACCTCTCAAATATATTTAATCTTTTGTCAGTCTATCACGAAACACCCACATTAAACAGATTCACTCTTTAACGTATCAACATCTTTTTTAAAAAAAGTGCTAGAGGGGAAGTCAGCATTTTTCAGGCCGGGCCTGAAAGGGGAGCGCCACTTGCAATTAAACACTTTAATTATGTAAACTAGATGAATGGTGTCTGAATGGTTTTATTTGGAGATTTTTAAAAACATGAAGGAACTTTGGGAGAGGTCCTCTTTACCCTACGAAATGTTTGTTTTTCTGTGGTATCCACTATTTGGTTAACTTCTGAACCGTCCCTTCCTGTGGTGTGGCTCTGCATCCTGAAATATGTCAAATTACGGTGGCCAATCGTCAGCGGAGTGCCGTAAAATCCCAGCTGTGCTTTTAAAATGACTTATCAGATGCGAACACATGCCCTGCTCTAAATCGACTGTTGCTTTTCCGAACCAGGAAATGCACATCAAGCTCAAATGAAACACTCGCTTTTACCATTCTTCGATAACAGAAAGCGAACCGGAAGAAACTCAGCAGCAGAGGTTATAAAGATGGATGCCATTCTGCGTTTCAGAAAGATTACTTTGTAATGATTAATCCCAGTCAGCCAGAGTAAGCTAGTAAACAACAAGCGTACCAACTTGAAACATGGAGACAGGAAGTTATATTCCCATCTGATGTATGGACCCTGTGGACTGCACTGTGTGTCTTAAGCTAATTTTCAAAGACGAAACGAGGAGGGGAAATGAGCATCGGGTGATCTTAACAGATTTGGCACCAGCCTGTGGAAAACCAGTACGTTTCTGGCCGCGCACGGCTGTGAAACTGCAGAAAAGCTTAATGGCTGCTTTTCCAGTTACGTTAGCTAGCTAATTGGAAAGGTCTGAGTAACAGAAGCTCCCCGAAACACCTCTTCAGCTTGGCTGCAGTTACTTTTCCACACCGTGCTTGTAAAGTTTAAAGATTTCATTCTCCAATAGCCATGGAGCCAGCCATGTGGAGAAAATTAGAACATTTCACAGCCAAAACCGCCACAGACTGCCAAAAGTTACCAACCAACCAACACACACACACACACAGAGGACATGTCTGCGTTATGTCAGAAAAAGGGGCGATAAGAGATACACACTTCGAATGAGTCAGGCTGCATAACGGAGGACTCTTCCCTGCACACTTACAAACATACACAGGGCCACCCAAACACGCAGGAAGCCACATGATTATCACAATTAAAATAGCGATGTGGTTACTAATGTGGGAGTTTTGAGGGGGTGGGGGGAATTCTGCTGAGTACTTTCTAAAGTCAACGTGTGGGTATTTAAAAAAACCTGAAATTGCTCATGTGTGGAGCCATGACAACAGGCTAGGCGTCTGTGAACTGGATCTCTGGGGCCCAATGTGGCTCTTAATTACTTAATTAGCCAAAAACGTGGGAAGAAAGAGAGAGTTCATATTTAAACTACGGGGAACAGGGAAGCCTATACTTGTTCTTCTATCTGTAATGATCTTATCTGGCTTGTTCTTCACAAGGAAGGTTTTTTTCTAATACTCACAGCATGAGAAACAGTTTTCCTTTTTTAGGAATAAAAATAATTGTAGTTTTCTAAGCTCACAACAAAACAAAACCGTGTACAATACAGTCCAGCGAAAGAGTATTTACTCCTTTAAAAAAGGAAAAACTGAAAATCTAATTACTTTTCAAATTATTGGGTTAGTTTTCTAATTTATCTTTCTTTCAACAGGTCGTATTGGTTTTGGGATTCTACAGTTTTAACTTAATAGGAAATACTGCAGAAATATTCCTTTAGATTGAAAATATTCCTGAACCTCTACATTAATGTTGCTTCCTTTAGAAAAGGAAATAATATGTGACCATTTCAGATCAAATGTATTTAGCTCTAGTTTCTGATGTTCACATTTGTTTGCACGCTTTTGACATTTTAGTGTTTCGGAACATCAAACCAATTAAAGTATTAGTAAAAGACAACACAAAATGTAGTTTCTAGATTGTTTTTAGATGAAGGTGAAAAAAGTGAGCCAGCTTGTTAGCCTTCCTCCACTTTGAGAATGTATTTAATATTCCAACAACATGCCAACATTTGTCAACTGCTAAGAGAATTATTCCTGACAACTCCACCGAAACTCACCTCTAAAAGATCTGAACTAACCCTTCATAATATGTAGAAGAAACTACCAGTCATATAGTGCTATTTTGTAGCACAAATAACTATGTTAACATCAGTTGTTATAAAAATGCTACATATATCAAATATGACTTAAATGAAATTTAACTTCATAATTTAAGGCCTCTCTCTTTAACAAATGCCTGCTCTTCCTGAAACTCTGCCTTCAGGAAGTCATCACAACATGGCTCCTCTATCAACCCTTTAACAACATTTTTACCTGCATTTCACTCAGAGATAGCTGGTTTAATGAGCTCAGATCATGCACAGATCCAACAGGTGTTTGCTAATTGCTACTGGCTAGTCTGAAGGAGCTGAGTAGAGAGGACTCCTCTGTGATATGGAAACCTGGAAGCTTGGGAATTGCAGCTCCCAGGAGGAGCTAGGGTCAGCCAGGTATTTTGCACAGTTGTAGTCTGTAAACACTGGCATAACCAGTCAGGAGTCACGTTAGCTTTAGCATCAGCTTTTCAGATAGGAGATGAACTGTGTTAGCTCCAAGCAGCACCGAGCTGCACACGCGTCCATTCCTGCTAATGTTGTTTTTCTAACTGCGACCTCTGACCTCGCCCTGACCAGTCGTGTCTCTGCCCGCGGTGTGGAGGAATATCGTTTCAGGAAGAAACGCATATTAAACATTTCCTCTGTTCATTTCCACAGAGAGCGACTTGTTCTCCTGCGGCCTCCCATGTGAGGCGCTTTGTACCGCTGCTACCAGAGGCTTGTTTAAGAGATGTTTAATCGATGTGAAATGGAAGTTTAAATCACTTTTTATATCACCTCAGGGTGTTTACACAGAGTGAACTCTACAAAGGTGAAGAATGCGACCGTGCTGAGGTTGAGACTCCGTAGCTGGCAGGGGAGCTTTTTCTGTGTTTATCCACCGTGTGCCTCTTCACGTTAACGCTGCGTACTGATGGAGCTGCGTCATGGCAGCATGGAGCCCCGAGTGACCTCAGAGTTTTCCTTCAGCCCGAAGGAAAACTCACTGCAAACAAGCAGCGCAGCGCAGAGCAGAACAGTGCGAGGTCAGCAGGGAGGAAACAAACCTCTGACATGTCCTCACCCAGTTAGGGCCCCACTCTGAAAAAAAGTACAAGACAAGTAACAATAAATTAGATTCATACTGGAGCAAAGCCCAGAGTGCTCCACTGAGAATATCTCCTTTTAACATTAATCTCTTCATGGCTGTGCAGGTAGATGAAGTATGCAAACCCCCCTGATAAAACAAACAAACAAACAAAACAAACGGATCACCAGCTGTTTTGCCACATGGTCCAAAATTGTGAAGTTGAAAGAACTTGAGGGGGAGGGAGCATAATCCTTTTCTTTTTTTTCCACATTGAATTTTAAAAAATAAACATTAATTTGCTCAATAATAAACTAACTATGCAGGATCTTATTCAAACAAAGAATTTTTGCAGAAATGGGATCTGTAAATCATCGTAGATCTAAAACATAAAAAGGTTTTGCACCATCGGGTTGTTCTACTGCAGGTTTCACCAACTCAAATCGAAGACTTTTTAAGGCCAATACTCATGGATTACTCATGAATTTAAGACCTATATGTCCAAGGAAGCGTAATAACTTCATCCAGATAACTGCCGACAAACTGTAACTCACACGAGGTAGACGACCCAACAGCTAGTTAGCTAGAAAGAGTCTGTGACCAGAGAGTCACCGAACGCAAAAAAAGACGTCTGCGTGACTCAACCTTGAGCCTTACGAGAAAACAAAATACATACAATATACTCTAAATAAAATAATCCTGCCAAAAGAAAATTTTAGATCTGTGATCAACATATTCAAGGCCAACTCGCTTTTTGAAATGAATTTGTCATTTTAAGGCCTTAATTTGATGCATAAATTTAAGACTTTTTAGGGATCGGAGGACATGTTGTCAAGATAAATGTAACTGTTTTTACCTTGGACCTTTTCAAGTGAATATCCATCTTTCATTAGTGAATATCCCAATTTTGTTGGGTTTTTTCACGTGAATTCCCAATACAAATGCAGGCCTACAGTGTTTGTCTCTGAAAATAAATGGTAAAAATAAAGTGTCCATCTGAATCAACTTTGCTCCATCCAGGATGGTGGTCAGGGGCCGAATGAAATACTTCAGGGGACCATAGATGGCCCCCGGGCCACACTTTGAGCACCCCAGGTTTAGCACAACTGAACAAGTTGGCTTTGTTTCAAAATTCTATCTCTGGCTTGTAAATGTTCAGTTCACTTTTTTTTAAATTGGTCCTTTTTTCTAGCCAGACTAAAACCATCTTATTTACAAATGTGTCCTGGGCTGAATGGCTTTTTTCTCTTCAGCCCAAATCTTCTGTGTACTTTATTGAAAATTTGTGTAATAAAACAATCAGAAAACCAAAACTATCATAATTTAGAAAAATTAAACATGGTTGTCTTTACAAAGACAAACATGACATGCATGCAAAGCTCTCATGTCTTACCTTCTTTATTGCTTTCAACAAAATTTGGCTTTTTTTGACCAACAAATTTTTAGCTCAATCTTTGTTCAGTTTTTATAGTTCAGCCCCCCCACCCCCCCCCCCCCCCCCCCCCCCCCCCCGCAGGTGTCTTTGTGTTTACAGTGCACATAATTTCAGTTAGTCTGTAAAAATCCACCATTTATATAGCAGCACATAAATCTATTGGTGTATTAACCCAGGTCTTACTTTAAAAAAACCCAAAAAAACTTCTCCCATCATTTAGAACTTTATTGATTTTGTTGTAAAACATTAAAAACAGCTTGAAAAGATTGTTTCACAGTGGCTCGTAGAAATCTTGTAAAAACATAAAGAGGTGAAAATACTGGAACATTTCCAAACACTTATGTAATGTTCGTCAGCTGGGTCCCGTTTGTTCCACAGGTTGCATCATCATCACCACCATCACCATCATCATCATCATCATGTGTGACCCAGTATCAGCTCAGAGGAAAGGAGAAAGGTCAGAGTGGCGGCGGCCTCAGTCCGCCTGCAGCGGGCCGACCAGGTTTCCTGAGAAGATCCCAGAGTGGTGGTCCAGATCCTGGTGCTGCTTCCAGTTCTCCTCCCTGATCCCCATCAGCAGGCCGTCCAGCTGCCAGACACACACAGATGGAAAACCCAGCTTAGAACACACACCCACTGCGCATGCAGTACACACTCACAACCACTTTTACAACCATCATGATAAATTATGCTGGATGATAAACTGTCCCAGAAGTTATTGTGATAATTGATAAACTTTGAGATAATTTTCAAGTAAAATAATGGCAATGGTGTAATAATGAAAGAGCATGTTCTGAAAGAAAACCGTTCTTGCCTTCCTTCATCTCTTAAGTCAAGTTCATTTGTGTTTCACATTTCAGCTGCAAGGGAGTTCAAAGTGACTTACATCATCATGCAGTATCCTACAAGTAATTATCAAAAGCAACTTGCAGTTTTCTGGAAGTTTGTTCCAGATTTGTGGTGGATAGAAGCCAAATGCTGCTTCTCTTCATTTGGTTCTGGTTCTGGGGAAGCAGAGCAGAACCAGAACCAGAAGAGTGGAAGTGTGAATACAGAGAAAGAGAGCAACTAAGAAGAAGTGGGACGATGTGAGGACTGAAGAGAGTCACCAGGAGTAAAGGGACATACCGCATAAAATGAAGGTAGAGGAAGCAAAGGCCAAACAAACACCGACTCTGACAACAGGTTGGACAGTAAGGAAGGATGATTTATATCGGTTGGCAAGGCAAGAGATGGAGACAGGAAGGATGTCCAACAGGTTAAGAGGATTAAGAATCAAGATGAAATTGGTCTGACACATTCAAAAAGTGTTAAAGGAAGATGGATGGAGTACTTTAAAAAGTTGATAAATTAAGAAAATGAGAGAACCAAAAGGAGAAGAAGTGGCTACTGTAGATCAGGAGATCTAAGATTAGTAAGGATGAAGCAAGATAGACATGGAAAAGGGTGAAGAGTAGAAAGGCAGTTGGTACGGATGATATACCTGTGGAGGAGTGGAAGTGTCCAGGAGAGACAGCAGTGAGTTTTTGACTAGTGTTCAGTGAGAGAGAGAAGAGGTCTGAAGAATGGAGGAGAATTGTGCTGGTGCCAATTTTCAAGAACAAGGGAGAAGTCTACAGAGGTACAAAGTTGATGAGTCAATCAATGACGTTATGGGAAAGAGTTGTTAAATGAAGCCTGAGGTTAGAAGTGGGCATCTGTGAGTGGCAGTATAGTTTTATGACAAGAAGTTCTCTTTGGGAGTGACAAAAATGGATACATTTCTAACCTTGAGCTGTCAGTCAGCATCTGACTGACAGCTCATGTCAGAGGTTGGAGATAAAGTCCGAGAAGACAGACTGAGATGGTTTGGACATGTACAGAGGAAATACATCAGCAGAAGGATGCTGAGGATGGAACCGACAGAGAGGAAGACCAGAGAGCAGATTTATGGATGGAGTGAAAGAGAACAGGAAGGTAGTTGGTGTGAGAGGAGAAGATGCACAAGACATGGTTACATGTAGACAGATGACTCGCTGTGGCGACCCCTAAGGGGAAAGGCTGAAAGGAAAAGAAGATTTTCATTCCACTTTACAATGACACACTACTTTGTACTGCTCCATCACACAACATTCCAAAAAATACATAATTTCATACATAATACAGGTTTGTGGCTGTAACATGACAAATGTGTAGATGAGGCAAAGGAACTAGGAACTGATCAAGCTTCTGTTGAACGTACGATGGTAAACAGAGAAGCTGGATTGTGTAAAATAATAATTAGGATCTGAACACAATTTTTTCTTGTTTATTTTATCTGCAGGGGAAATTATTCTGAGAAAATGGCAAAGACTCCTCACGAGCATAAGATCAAAAGCGGAAAAAAAAAAAAAAGTTGAATGCTTACAACTGAAGGCTAAAAACAAGTTTCCACAATGTCTTGGTCTGAAATGACTTGTTAGGTCAAAAGTTTACAGGAAGGGTGTCATCCTCAGTGTGAGCAGCAGCATGATGTAAGGCGAGATATGCTCTTTGAGAACACACACACACGTGTGCACACACACAAAGAAAGAGAGAGAGAGAAAGATTAACCTCTTGGGTGTCAGCTAGCACCAGGATGACGTCTCCTTGTTCAAACTGCAGCTGGCCTTCTTCAGACGATTCATTGCTCTCTGTCGCCACCGCCTGGTGGAAAATAAGATAGTTTTATTGTTTTGTTCAAAGGTGGCTGAGAAATTTTCAATTTCAACTCAATAAACACAAGAACATTTTGCTGTTCACAGGAATTTTTTGGTTCCCTTGCAATAATGTATTTGGTAGTCAGTTCATGTGGCATTATTAAAGTCCTTCTGCTACGGAATAAAGTTTTTGCAAGGGTTTCCATTTCTCTTAATATCTCAATAGAGTAATATAGAGTTTTATCTCTTTTTTGATAAATGTACCACAAACTTGAGCACAGCAGTTCAAACCTGGGCTTTCCATTCCTGCTCTAAAACAAACATGACAGAAACTTTCTGTAAGAAATTATTTGAACTATTTTTGAGTTATTTTCATGGAGTAATACTGTCTCCTGTTTTGGTTGTGTCCGTTACTCGGAATTATTAATAACTGGACATATTCTTGTGCAGTCCCAACTCCAATGAAAGGTATGACACAAACAAACATCAACACACAGTTAAGAGATCAGCTTTCAACCCGTTTTCTGCTCCAAATGGTTAAGAACCTATAAACACGTTTTCACTGGGGATCTTTAAGGTGTATGTATAATTTTAAATTGACATTTGTTATCAATGTGACTTTATACAAAATGGTGCGTTTGTGAGTTGATTGTGAAGGAACGCCTCCAGTCCTTTATGGGGCGTCTTACTATCCAATAGAGAGTATATGCAACTTCTTAATAAAAAAAAAAATCTGAATTCTCTCTTCTCTTTGACGATGGGTCTGGTTTTGGACTCAGATATTTTTTGGGAGAACATGGAGAAAAGTAACTTAAGATTAATTTTGTGTTGCTACTGGACAGCAGTGATGTAGACCTTGTAGAGAAAGCCAGGTGGATTCTGAGAACTCAAGTCATCACTCTCCTCTGTCGTCTCTGGATTGTCCGACGTTTCCATCTGGTCCTCCCCTTCGGCAGGTAGCAGAGGCTGCTGGCCTGTGGAGTGGAAGGACTGGCGGGGGACCGGAACAGGCGGAGGTTCGGGTTTGGCCTCCTCTGACGACGGAGTGCCCACAGCGCCCTGGTCGAGACTCTGCACATCATCGCCATCCGCCATCTCAGAGGGGTTGGACAGTTCCTGATTCGCCGCCTCAGACTTTGGCACCCCGAGTCCAGAGTCATCCGACTGGTTCGTGGCGAGCTCCGCCTCCAGGTCCTCCGGACTCTCATTGCGTGTGCTCTTGCTGCTGTTCTCATCGTCGCACACAGATTGCCTCTTGGGTGTGTTCACACCGCTGGAGCTGAGATCCGAGTCTGACGAAGTGATGCTTTCGGATGGGGCGCCGCTCTCCTCTGGGGCGGTGTCTTCTTCAGAAATGCCCTGAGTCTGTTGGACGGGGGAAGTTGGAGCAGCCTCTTTGCCGTTTTGGGTGGAGGAATGGATGGAGACGTGGTCAGCTGGGAAAGCCGTGTTGCAGGGGATGGGGTTGGAGATGGCCAGGGACTTTCTTTTCTTTGACTTGCCAGTTGAGCTGTTTGAGAAGAAAGAGGAGAGTATTGGCTCAGAAAATAAGGGACAAATGTGAGCACATCAAACAAAAATCACACTGATTCTTTAGCACACAACACAGTGCGATTTACAAGCCAAATTAAGGATAGTGAGACAAAGGATTCAACAACTTGTAAAAACTTTGTTGACGTAACAACAAGAAATTGTGAAGGACTTTTAATTTCACTCTTCTAAAGTCTCACTCCAAGTTCTTTGACTTTGTGTTAACAGGGGTGGAAATTAAACATTTCCTCCAGCAGCCGCAGCGGCGGGTAGAGACATTTTCTTAGCAGCCACTAAGACGTCTCAACAGCCACAGTTTTTCTTTTTTTATGTGTAACATTTCACTTGATTACAAACCCCTCCAGTACAAGCAAATTATACTGAACAAAATTATAAACGCCCCATGTCAAATATTGTTGCCATGAGGAGTTAACGGCTGTAAATGAGCATTTGCTGACATTTTATTGTACAAAAGTAATATTTCTCTTTAATATTAGTAATATTTGTGTAGAATTTTTAATCCAGCTTGCCGTCAGTGAGCAATACTCAGTGAGTTGTGTTTTTTTTTACTCAGTGCATGTGTGGGGCATGTCCAGTGGGTGGTCAGACAAAACTAGCAACAGCTGGACAGTCCTTGGACCACCCCACCCCAAAATGTCAAACTTTTTCACAAGTATATGAGTTTGGACAGGAGTTCAAAATGCCAATGGTGGGTTGGCATTTCCTGTTCAAAATGCCAACCCACCACAGTGGCGGGTGCACTGTTCAAATTCACACACCATGTCATACTGTTACCCGCATTTGGCCACTAGGGGGTGCCAATTTACACCCCTGTGTGTTAGGCATTAGTTTATGGAAGGGCACTCTGCTGCAGTCTCGTACTCCCACACACTCCCAACATGCTTCCCAGAGTAACTCGGTGTATAAGGGAGTCCAGCCTCTCCAAAAGCAGAGCTTCAGATGCTAAAATATTTGTGCAGACAAGCTGAGCTGTTGCCTGGTTGGTGTCAGTTGACCTTACACCTGCAGAGCGACTGCCTCCAACCTTTGAGGTTGCAACAATTCATTGTTGCAAGCATCTGTTACTACAAGGGTGCAAACACTTCTACATGTTGGCTTTGTTGATTAAATATGCATACATCTAAAGATGATTTGACCTTTTTGTGAGCACTATAATCATGAAGTCTTGGTCATTTTTATAACATTTTTGAGGAATAGCCTTGCTATGAAGCACAACCTTGATTTGTGAGTACTCAGCACTCTATCACATTTTCTGTGAATCAGCATTTGTGCTAAAAAAAATATTGAATTGTTATACAAAGACCGTCTTCCTTAAAGTGTTTCTCAAAGCGTCTGCTTCGTTCTATGACAGCCATACGTTTAGCAAAATTGAACATAAGCCTAACCCAAACTGGATTACAGCTTTTTACTGTCAGAAAAGAGCTGCTACGCAATATTTTGGGTTATTATCTTTAGGAATAACAGCCAGAGCTATGAGTCAAACACTACAACATGCTCCAGAAATCCCCTTGTAATCTTCCTAAGTCGCTGTATCCTGCAGAGTCAGGCCAGCCTGTGGCGTACCCAGGCATCACGCCGAGCCCCTCCCATGTTTCACAGCAAGAATCTTTTCCATAAACAAAGATCTTAACTGATTACCAAAGCATTGTGGGTTCAGGGACAGCCTCTCTTCAGAGAGGAGTCTCTGCCTTGTAGAAGCAAAGCAATGTAATTATTTAAAGGTGAGACACTTAAAAGAAGAAGAGTCAACAACTTTACTCGGTTTTGTGTCCAAAGTTCGGCCAATGGAATGATGCTGTGTGGTACAAAGGTCCACATTTGGCATTTGTGTCTCCATTGGCAGTGTGTTCCTCAGTATGTGGGCGTGAATAAGGGTAGGGCTGTGGGACCATGAGGGACCATGAGAGCCCATGAAAGCGTTGATGATGATGTCATTTTGCGTGTGTACTCTTTAGTGGCCAGTTTCTCTGAAATCTCTCAGAATATTTTTTTTATTGCTCCACCCAGTAGATGCTGTAAATGCTTCTCCACGATAACTGATAAAGGGCTTGATCATGGAATTATCAATTTGCTTCTCGCCGTCTACTACGGTCTCAGTGATGATTGAACTGATGGTTGAGATGTTGTTCCAGGAGTCTGACCATCTAGTTTAAACCAAAGTCTGGTTCATTTTGGGCTTCACAGCAGCCATGATTAAAACAAATGTAAAAGCATTGCCCTACCTACTCAAACCCTTGATGATGAAATTTTTGCCTGAGTGCTGAGTCTCCAGTTTCTTCATCACATTGTAAAGTTCCCGGTTTAGCTGTAAAAAGAAGAAACTCAAGATGATTACAGGAGGACCTTCTGGAGTCTTTCGTTCGCACAGCAGCAGTGAGATTTCTTACCACGCTCATTTCTTTATAGAAGACATCTCTCAGGTTTGAGATGTTCTGGAACACGTGACGTAGCAGCCGATCCGACTGCAGACAGAGAAACCAGATCAAATTCGAACTTTGTCCATGAAACAAAGTTTTCTTTCTTCCCACACAGATTCCAGCAAAATCTGAGTCTGTGTTGAGTTTCTGCTGCTGATACCTCTGGTAGAGAACAGGCAGCTCTTCCCGCAGCTCGTTATTTATCTCCTCAAAGACATTCTGGGCTTTGTTGAACTCCTCCTCTGCCTGATAAGCAGGATTAGAAAGAATGTTGGGAAAATATAAAAGCGAAATTCCAGCTATAAGCAGCCATGCCTATTTATGTTACCTTGGTGATTTTGGCTTCGTCCTTTTTCTTGGCGCTCTGCAGAGCTTCCAGGTGGTGACGAGCCGAATCGTAGTCCACCAGTTTGCGTCCCCGCTTCGCAACCCGGTCCTGAAAAAGCAAAAAATAAAAATAAAAACCCACTCATCACAATGACTCCAAAAAGACAATCTGTTAACAAAAAATTATGGAAAAAAAAACAATACAGTGATAGGACACAGATCTGCACACCCAACAGCAGATATGTTGAACATTTGTTGTTTTTTTCATAACAATTGGATAAAATGTTAGACGCATGTTTTGATGTGTAAATTAGGATAATTTTTATATTCATTAATATCCATCAGATTTATAACCGTAGAATCTGTTTTGCTTTGCTTATCTGTTGATAAAACAAACAGTTTCTAGAAAATCTGAGAGATAGATCAGGCACATCTGTATTGGAAACACAGCTGCTGAGCGCCATTCCTTCCCACAGCCAAGTTGTTTTTTTTTTTTTTTATAGCAAACTTAAATGATAACATTTAATTTCCTTTTGGGATGAATAAAGTTTTTTTTTTAATTTATTTTCCTTTACCTTGACCTCAGGAAACTGGCTGGTGTAGTTCTCCATGGTGCGGACGAGCTGGTCACTTATTTTCTCCTCAAAGTCGTTCCATAGCAAGTCCTCACTCTAAAGCACAGGAGGAGAGTCAGTCAGTCCAAAAAACTACATTAAAAGAATAATTGAATAGAAACAACAATCTTGAATTTTTAAAAAAAGTCTGTCTAAAGCCTGAAAACCTGCAATATAGCAAACGTATAGATAAATGCATGACAAGTAAAAAAGATTTTAAAAAATCATGTATTCAGCATCTAACTGGACTTGATTGACGAGAGGGCAGCATGACAGAATCCTCGTTCCTTCTTATCCAAGATGGCGTCTCATCTTCACAGTCAGCCAAGAAGTTAAACTTTAGTTTTCATTTGCTCAGATCGATGATCAGGTTTTCTGTTTCTCTTTCAGAGCTTGAGACAAACTGAAAACGCGACTCACTGCTTTCTTAGAAATCTTTTTTTTTTTTTTCCTTGTCACGTGTTTATAAGGGCCAAATATTGTGGATTTGTGTCCCTGCTATGCATTCTGTAGCGAGCTGAATTTTGAGAGAAGGGGTAGATTATTCAATATTTTTTCGTCCTTCTCATTCAAAACTTTTGTTCATGTCAACTTTTGTTCATGCTGTTCATGTCAACATATGACATGTTCAGTTTAAACTGTAAGCAAAATTTATCAAATTTCAGAATTGCATCACAGGTTTCCCCCCAGAAAACTTGCTAAGCCCAGTGGTTGGGCGCTAGGCAGTCATTCATCCAGTGGCCCGTCGTGTTGAGTTAAAATGGGCAACACTTTATTAGACGAGCATAAGATATAAGACAGACATGACGCTGTCATAGACATGACATAACACCTGCCATGAACATGAAGGAGTCTTTATGAATGTTTATGACTATTGTCATTCAGTAAATAATGACTCTTTTTCTTTTTAAGAAAGATAAAGTAACACAAAACTTTTGCAAACAATCGAGTTTTTAAAACTACACGCAGTCATCTAAAGCAAAGTTGCTTTAAAAGTTGCATGGAAAGTCCATTAAAAGTGCCAACTTTGCATTAAAGTGTCATTATTTACAAAATAATGCAAAGTCGGCACTTTTAATGGACTTTCCATGCAACTTTTAAAGCAACTTTGCATTAAAAGTGTCATTATTTACAAATGATGCATCAAGACAACCAGTCATAGGACATTCATAAAGACTCCTTCATAGTCTTTATGAATGTCTATGGAGGAGTGTTCAGTCGGTCTTATGCACCACCTCGTCAAATAAAGTGTTACCAAAAATCCTAAAGTTGACAAGAAATTTTAAAGTATCACTTGATAAACTATGTGTTATTGAAAGACTGCAAGGTTAATACCTGAACACCAAATGTAAAGTCTTAAAAATGCAAACATTTTAAAAAGAGTTAAATAAACAAGCAATGCTTAGCCTGGTGGAGGCACAAGTAAAACCTGGTGGCCCGCCAGGCTTATAATACACCGAGGAAACCCTGCATCAATTTATATAGGAGTAGCAGCATAAGGAGGTCTATGAACAATGCATTTTTTTTTTAATGAATAAATTTCAATCACCATAAGTCATTATTCCACTTCATTTTCACATTAGGTATCATAATGAACAAAAGCCTCACCTCTGTAATGACAGTGAGGGTCGTTCCATGCCGTCCCAGTCTGACTCATACACGTCTCTCAGGGTCAGGGACAGTCGCTTGGATGTTCATTGCACAGCTGTGGAAAAGCGTTGCAGGTCTTAGAAAGGTCATCATTAAAACTTATCGCTACTCCACCAGCTTCAGCTGCACAGAGCCCTGAGGAGGCATTGTGTCAAACAGCTTGTTGTTTCCTGACTGGATGAGTCATACATGAAGCGCTGCTTCTGCTGAATTTCTTTTTGCTTTTTTTTTTTTTTTTAAACACAGTTGGCTTTTGCTTTTCTGTCATGCAGCCCAGCAATGCAGACAGAATTGCGAAAAGTCATCAGAATTAGGAATAGATCAAATTCACTTCTCTTTTCGCCTCACTAGTGGGGGCCGACGTCCAGCCTGAACGCAGCACATTGCAATGTGTTTAAACTCCACTTTTCACTGCCGCATAGTACGCCTTACGTCTTTA
This sequence comes from Xiphophorus hellerii, assembly GCF_003331165.1. Lineage (NCBI taxonomy): Eukaryota > Metazoa > Chordata > Actinopteri > Cyprinodontiformes > Poeciliidae > Xiphophorus > Xiphophorus hellerii. Next base: position 1,109,731 of record NC_045693.1, read on the forward strand.
AACAACCCTGGTTCCGTCGACCTGTGGCCAGAGGAAAAGCAGACAAAACCAAGAAGTTAACCGAAGTCACACTTTTGCTCCATCGTTTCCTTGGCAACCTCACATTATTGGTACTATGTTTCAAGTGTGCTGCATGTTGCTTTTTGGAGCTTATTCCCCATGAGTAAACAGAAAGTATCTTTTATGTTGGGAAATTATGACAGCATATTAGAGCATATGGTAGATAGAAAAAAAAGGAGTAAATTTCTGCCCAAAAAAACCATCTTTAGATTAAACTCGAGACATTTTCTAGAAGGAAAACTTGGAATTCTCTAGTCTTGCAAGAAAAAAGCTTTGAAACCTTTAGGTTAGTCTCAGAAATGTTCTAGAAAAACAACTTAAAAGTTTCAATAGTCAAACATTTTCAACTTTGAGGTCAGAAAAGTTCACATTTTTCCCTAGAACTTTTCTGAAATTAATCTGAAAGTTTTTTTTCTTGCAGATGTTCAACTTTTTGAACTCTGAGAATTTCCAAGTTTTTCTAGAAAATTTCTGAGGTTTTTTTTGCCCAGGTTTACTATCATCCCCCCTTATCTACATTGGCCATAGCAAGCCGTTGTAGAAAATTCTTGTGCAGTGGTCGATATTACTGGATAGGACGCGCCTACTAGCCGCTGTAGCTAGTGACGTGCTAGCAGCAGCTAGCTCTCCTACAGGCACCATTACTATGCATCCAGTCATGTCCACAAAACAACCTATACAGTTTAAATGTGGGGTGAGCTGGAATCTGTGGGACCCTCTTTTTTTAAATTCTGATTTAAAAATATGGCGTAAATTACAAATGTTTTGATACATAAAATATGAATTCTCCTGTATCTCTAAGCAGTTTGATTTCTGTCAGTTCTGTCAAGATGCAAGAGAGGACCAAACAAATTCCTCCTTTATACTGAATAATTAATTTACTTTTAAGTAATTGCTACTGTAGGAGACATAGTTTGTTAAATACTTTATGAAATATTTATTGTATTTGTTATGAACATCACAACTTTCTACAAACAAATGAGACAGTTGTTACAGGTTTTGCCATTTATTGAAAACACACTAGTCACAGTGTGTCCAATCCTGGACAATATAGCTCAGAAACTTTTCGCCGTATAAATGTTTCATATCAGCGATATCAATAATTCTCGATAGATAATTGTTTTCCCCAAATACCTAAAGTATTGCCAAACTGGTGGCGTAACATTTTCTGTTTTATCCACAGTTTTCACTCCAAACCGTTGTTTTTAAATTTTTCAGCAGTTATGAGGCACAGTGGCAGTGACGATTGCAAGCATGCATATTCACACAAAGCTGAATAAATAGAAAAATAAGCACAAGAGACTGTGTAGTATGGGCAAATTTCCAACATACGAAAAATATAAGAACAGTACAATTTTCGAATAAATCATCATCAGATTTAAAGAAATGAGCAACTTGCAGGATAATTTAAAAATGTGCACATAGGTTTCTGCATAGAAATGAGAAATGGAAAAAAAACAGTAGCAGGGATGTAAACACTGGGTTGAGGGGGAATCGTAGCAGCTAGCGTTTAAATAGTTGCAACAGTTGAGGTAATGAAGTGAAAGCAGCAAGCAAGTCACTCTGTGAACTCCCTTCCTGTTGCTCATTGACACTTTTCTTTACTTGTTATCTCTCAGAAATACAAAAATTAAAGAGGTACTAACAAAAGAGCCTAGCTAAAAGGGGCAACTGGAGAATACACCAAACGACACAACAGTTAGCAACAAGAGAAAGGCGAAAAAAGTGAAGCTTGTCAGCAGGTATAAGCAGAGACCACTTTGCTAGCAATAGCCAACAAGCTAATGGTTAAACTAGCTCAAATAGAGTAGCAGACACAGATGAACAGATGTCAGAGCTTCAAGGTCCCATAAAAACAACAAGTAAGCGTCTCCTCCATATAATGAGTGGCAACCTACCCATAGAAATCAATACAAGCCGCCCTGAATGTAGTTTTTTGTTTAGATTTTTTTTAAATGAAGGACTGCAGAGGTTTGTATTCCAATAAATTTGGTGAATTGTTTATTACAGATCAAAAATGCACATTAAAGGACTGTATTGGCAGCCATACAAACAAGAAAATCAATAACAGCAAATACAACAAAGGACAGAATAACCTACTGTATATGAAACCTCAGAAGCTTAAAATACACTTAAACTTGCTTTGCTTACCTCAGAAAATTATGCTAAAACACTTGATTTGATTCAGTTGAAATTAAGACAAATTGAACTGCATTTAGGTTACCTACGCTGCTTTTAAATGTTAGTTATTATTAATAATAGTCATATTATAAACAACATCCATCCATCCATGCAATTTGTACATCTGTTCAATTAGTGTTGGGTCGCAGGGGACAATAGTGCCTAGCCCACAACAATAATAATAAATAACTTAGAACTCAATTAATTGAGCTTGTTTTATAGGAATTCGGAGTGGGGTGCACCCTTCTTCATTTTGGGAGATCAGTGATCGGATGATTTTTACATGTGAAGCTGATCTTATCCACCGATGTTATCAACCTCGACAAAGGTCTAAAAATCAACCACTGTGCTTTTCTCTCCTCCTGTGAGAGAGGTTTGACTGACAAACTGGCCGACCAGGTCATGTCTGCACATCTACAGTTAACAAAAGTCACCCCATTGTTGCCAATTCAGCAACTTTCTTGATATACTGAGCAACATTTCAGACAAAAATATGGCTTCAGCCAAAATCAGAATCGGTAAGTTAGGCTTTTTAAAAGATCGGTAATCTGCGATCAGCCAGAAAACTGCTATCAGTAAACCCCTAGTGAGGACCAATTATGAAAAATTATTATGTCTAATAATTGCCGATTCTTAAATCGCATTCTAAACAGTCACTGGCCACTATATTGGCCTCTGGACCAAATTGTTATGTTCAGGACTATCTCAGTTCTTACTGGGAACAGATTCAGCAGCAAGCTTATGGAAACAATCCTTTAGAGATTTTTTCACCACATCTTCTATTAAGCTAAAATCTGGTTACCATGGAGTACATTGGGCTACACTGAACTCATTGTTATGTCTAGGAAATCAGTTTAAGATGATTTGAGGTTTGGGACATTGTGTATTATCCTTCTGGACGAAGTCACCAGATGGTGAGTAGAGGTGTGGTCCTAAGAGGATGGACATGATCAGCACCACTACTCAATACACCAGCAGAAGTTGGACTACTCCAGGAAATGGTATTCTGCATACTTTGGTTGTTATTTGACCCACTGCTGACTTTATATTATCTCAGACCACTTTGTGTATTCTCTGACATCAACAAGGCATTTTACTCCTACTCACTGAATATTTATGTTTGTCCAGGAGACTCCCTGGAGCCTCACTGCTGCAATAGACCAGCAGTTTCTGAGCTATTTAGACCAGTTCATCTGACTACAGCCATGTCCCCTTCAATAACCCTTAAAGCTGCGGTATGTATTTAAAAAATGTTTATCTTTTTATACATTTGTTAAAACTGTCACTATGTGGTGATAATTTGGTATGACACAGATAAAATATGAAATTCTTTTGCTCCTTTACCTTCTCCCCATGCTAACTAGATACAACCAGTCAGAGCCAGGAGGCGGGTCTTAGTGCTGCCAATCATGCCTGTTCATCCTGTCCTGCCCCTCCTCTAATTTGCATGCTACAGCTTCTTCCTGACAGCAGAGCCTATCATGAATGCTGAAGCTAGTTAGCATGGCCACAGTTCTTCTGTAGCAGTAAGTCGTTTCTCTGCCATTAACACATTGAACAAGATACACAAGGGCACTAAGCCCCTCCTTCTGGCTCTGATTGGTTGTCCTTGGTCAGAGTGGTGCATTTCTTCAAACAGCAATAGTAGCTCAAGAGAGGAGGTGGAGGAGATTGATCATTTCTCAGACTATCTCATGTCTTACTGTCATGACATGGTGACAGTTTTAACAAATATGTATAAAAAAAACATGTTTTATAAAAGCTACATACTGCAGCTTTAAGTTCTTTCTTGCTCCGTTTGAACCTGTTGTCATTACCCCTTCTAGATACCTGAACGCACCGAGTTGTTGTCATTTGATGAATTCAACAGGTGTACCTAACAAACTGTCTGATAAGACTATATAAATTATAGTATTTGGTTGTAGAAGCTTTGTGCTGCTAATCCCTCACAGTAACACTATAGAGTACATACAGTTGCACAGCTTAACCTAAAAGTCTTGGAATAAAACTGGATCACAGCATTTTTTTTGCATTTGTTTCAACAAAAAATGCCACTCAATATGATCACATTTATCACATCACATCAAGGTTTCCCCCAGAAAACTTGCTAAGCCCGGTGGTTGGGCGCTACGGCACTCATTCATTCAGAGGTTAAAAATGTTTAAAGTTGACAACAAATTTGAAAATATCACTTGATGGTTATTATTGAAAGATTGGAAAATTAATACCTGAACACCAACTATGAAGTCTTAAAAAGTGCAAACATTTAAAAAAAAAAAAGCAATGCTCAGCCTGGTGGGGGCAGAAGTAAAGCATGGTGGCCCGCCAGGCTTATAATACACTGAGGGAAACCCTGCACATCCTTGTCCATCTGTGGTACGTATGTTATACAAGAAAAGAGCCAAGTTGTGTTTTATGGAGAAACAGCATTCAGCTTCTATGCACCACAAATTTGGAACAAACTTCCAGAAAACTGCACAACAGCCGAAATACTGAGTTCCTTTAAATCAAGACTAAAAACCCAACTGTTTACAATTGGAGCCATAATTCTGAACCATAATAAATTAAACATTGACCAACATATTTGATGTCTATGATTTTGGTGATGGTACTCATCAAATATAATGGCTGTTGAATTGTTGACTGCATTATGTTTTCTTTTTACTTTGTAAAATATATATAGAGAGAGAGAGAGAAAGAGAGAACCTTGAACTGCCACATTGCTGAAATGTTCTATACAAATAAACTTTGATTTGTTTTTTTCCCCCAACATTGTAATAAAATCAGTAAGCTAAGTAAAGTCAGTAATTCGACAGGAATCATTTGGCTAACATAAACTAAAAAGCTAACGCTAGACCACTTAAACAAGGCTGCAGTAATAAGTGGGGTGTTCAATTATTTTTGTCTAACATACCAAAAGATTCCTCTTCCAGAATTAGTCTGAATTTGCAGAAAACTAAAAAAAACTTTTGCTTCCTAATCTCTGGAACCGATCTGTGGCGACCACCTGGGGGCGGTTGCCACGCCGACCTGAAATACTCGCAGGGCGTTCACACTGACATCAGAACCACAGTTCTGGACCAGAACCAGTTTAAAGCTGTTTATGGATCCAGAAGAGAAGAAATGCTATTACATGTTGTAACTGATAGCTGTGGACAGGAAGGAGCTCCTGTAGCAGCCTGTGTTACAGCAACTCTGAAAACCCTCTGACTGAAGACTTTAGGTGTGACAGTTTCATGAAGAGAATGTCAGTCATCTGTTCTTGATTTTATGAAGAATCCTTCTTTTCATCAGAACCAGAACCAGAGACTGAGCCGCTCCAACATGGAGACACCAGAAGAGTTCAAGTTTGAGTCAGAATCTGCAGAAATTAGACTAAAAAACAAAAACTTTGCTTACAAGAGAAACTGGTTCCAGTAACTGGGACTAAACCAGGCCTGATGGAAGACGACTGGTTCTGCGCCCTCCCAGTTCAGAACCAGTTCAGAACCAGTTCTGGACTCCCTTCCGTTCTCATTCTGCAGCGTTTTGTTTGGATTCTTGGTTTCTGATCCTTAAAATACATTCTGTGCAAAAGTATTCACACCAGGACAGGAAGCCTGATGGAGAAGAATCAGAACAATCTTGGATGGCTTAGATGGGTTGGAATGGCCTAGTCAAAGGCCAGACCTGAATCCAACTGAGAATCAATTAGAGATGATAAAAACTGATCCAAACTGGAGGAGAAAAACTGCAGACGGCCTGCAGCCACAGGGGCTGAAAATAGAAGCACTCCACACTTTTCAGAATCATTTCCTGCCCCTGATGCAGCCTCTGTCGGTCCGTCCCAGTAAGTCCCAGTAAGTCAAACTGGAGCTGGGGGTGTGAATACTTCAGGATAAACAGTTGTTTCCTGTGAACCAATGGCGTGACCTCTGACCCCTGTTCCTCCTGGATCCACCTGGCTTCCCTTCGCTGCCTGCTGCAGATTGGCACCAAGAAGCCAATCTGTCGCCGTGGCGACCGACTGCCAGCCTGAATAAATCATCCTACAAGAAGGTGGAGCGGCGTGTGACCCGGCAACCACGGCAACAAGGTTTCATCTGCTGCCCAATCAGAACGCCTCGTAGCGTATCCAGAACCAGAACCATGGACCGGTCTAATCATAAACAAAACAAAGGAGATGACTGTAGATTTGAGAAGGAACAGGGTCAAAGGTCATTATTTCCACCATGGGAGAAGATGTGGAGGAATGTAAGTAGCACAGACTGCTACAGGAGCCTCTGACATCACAGCCCATTAAATTACAGCAACATTAACTCTGAAGTGAATCTTTAGAAAAATGAACAGCAATAATTTATTCAGCAGAAAAACATGGAGGTTCAGTTTTCATTTAATTATAAAAATCATTTTAAAGTAATATTTTATAATCTAAATATTTAGCTAATATGCTAATTAGCTTGTCGACAATTACATTCATAGTTCTTCTGATCTGGAGCTTTAATGGAACCAGAACTGGATCGGGTTCTTGTTTCCGTCTGAGAGGAAGAGAGATAAATCTTTATTGTCGTTGTCACAAAGACAACGACATTTAAAAGGCGCCACCAGTCAGTGCATAAATTAAAAACAAAAAATAACTGTCTCACAATTCACACACAATGTAAGAATTAACAAATAACTGGTAAAAAAAAAACAAAAAAAAAAAAACTAATAAATAAGAACCAGATTAGCCCGAGCGGGTCGGAACGGAACCGCTGTCACTGAGCCGGTTCTTTTCTGGACCGGTTCCTCCTCCTCTGGTTCGAGGAACGGTTAAAAACATTTCTGCTTCCTAACAGTTAGCAGATCTGACTGGTTCTGGTTCTGGACTGGTTCTGATCCAGACTGTGTTCTGAAGGAGACGTGTTGGTTTGCAGAACCTGAACGGACCCGTTGGGTTCCTGTAGGAGGCGTTGAGGCCCGTTTGGTTCCCAGGCTTGAAGATGACTGATGGATCCGAACGGAACCGGTTCCAGACCCTCGGGTCGGGTCGGGCAGGGCCGGGTTTGTCATTTTGACTCCTGAAGCTGCGCTGGGCGGCTCTGCTGATCCAGTTGGTTCTGGTTCTGTTTGTTGCTGAGGAATGCTGAGATGATAACAGACTGCCGGCCGTAACAACCTGCCGCCTGCGGCGCTTTGCAGCACTTTGCGGCGCTTTGTGGCGCTCTGCGGGTTATTTACGAGCAGCTCAGGAATCCTCTCCGGCCGTAAACTCACACCTTCAGCCGCGCTTCAAAGCCGCCGCCGCACCGAGGCGTCAGGCGTCCCGCGCCGCGGCGCTGCGCTGCGGGCCACAGGGCCGAACCGGGCTCCAGCGTCAGGCCACAGAGGAAACTGGACTCATTCTGTTCATTAGAACAAGCTCCGGTTCTTATCAAGGCCAGAACATTTCAGCCACTGATGCTTTGCCAGATGAAAACACCAGAAACAAACAAGGAACTTTATTTCACAGCAGCAAAGTAAAGAAAACGATGAAACATTAAATCCAGACTGGAATGAATCTATTTCAGTTATTATTAGTCAAAGGAACTCTAAGTTTTAACACCGCCAACCTAAAAAGTACCTAGGCTAGCTCTGCTAATGCTAAATTGCTACACCAATAGGGTATTTAACGAAAGCTAATGCTAAATTGCTACAAAATGGTATTTAGTGGACACTAATGCTAAAGCGTTGAATTTAACCATGTGTCAGGAAAAGAATGTGAATCTTTCAAAATAAATCATATGTCTGTATTTAACATGTATTGTTTAACACTTCATTCATTCATTTGTTGTATTTGTCACTTGCTCAATAAAGAAGAGAGAACATGAAGACAGGAAACGGAACTGTTGCATTCAAAATAAAAGCATGAATATAAACGTTTAACTACTTGAATATTCTTAGCTGAAACTTCAACACAAACAAAATGTATTCAGCTGAAAGTTACAACCAAGTAAACGGCTTCAGAATCGATCTGTGCTCTAATGTTTTAAAAGTTAGCATAAAGCCTGAAGCACTAAATGAAAATTAGCGCTGCGCCTCAGCGGATTAGCGCCGTAGCTTTAGCAGGGTGTTCCCACCACTGGATTTAAAGGAACTCAGTGTTTCGGCTGTTTTTCAGTTTTCTGGAAGATTGTTCTAGATTTGTGGAGCAGAAGTTGAATGCTGCTTCTCCATATTTGGTTCTGGTTCTGGTTTCGTTTGGACCCAATCTTCCTGCTCTGATGAAACCGCCTCCACCCGTGGGTGGAAAGTGAAGTGAGTGCCAGGGAGGGGGGTAATGGGAAGTGACGTAATCATCATCGTCATCATCATCTTCTTCATTGTCTCTCCTTTCTGACGGTTTGCTAATTGAAGGTTCGGTGACTCGCCTGGCGGCCTCTAATTAACGACCGGCGGAGTAGTGATTCATTACAGCTCAGCAGCACATCTTCATCATCTCCTCCTCATCATCATCCGGGTTCTGTCAGTTTGGATCTTTTCTGTTTCTGATCTGGAAGCAGCTCCTCTTCTTCCTCAGCTCCTCTTCCTCTTCTTCTGCGGTCAGTCTCCGTCTCCTAGCAACGCTGTCAAAGAACCTCAGCTTTAATGGAGCTGACTGTGTTGGGCTACGGGCCGGATCCGCTGGACCTGAGTCCGGGCCGGATCGGACTGATTCTGGGTTCTTCCGAACCGTCCTGTTCGGACCGAACCTCAGACTCAAACAGTAACTGTCTTTCAATTAACTATAGAATTGCACAAATCGGAATTAAGGAAATAAATTAATTTACTGGAAACCCGGTAAGTTTGAGAAAAAAACTCATATTTGTTCATAAAAGGTTTTTTGCTGAATTAAATGGTTTTTATTCAAATAGACACGTTGAATAAAACTGCCATCAAACACTGTTTTCGCAGCATAGTCACGCGATCAACGGCGGGACATCTACTGGCGGAACCCACGAAGAAGACAACAGGAAGTAGTTTTCTTAGTAGTTTGTAGTTTTATTATTTATTTATTTTTGACAACAGGAAGTTGTAAGTCATTCCAACCTGTTGAATCCATTGCTACTCGATAAAATGGCCGACTACCATAGTAGCCGCCCCCAAGTGGGCGGGGCTTGTCGCTGCAACGCCTCCTCTGATTGGTAGATGATGAGCACAAGCGGTTGAATTATGAATATATCTGATATAACTTCCAACACTGCCTTGACTTTTAATGACTTATAGCGTGATCAGGCTAATTCGCCTGTGATTTCAGTTTCATGTCGTATTTAATAGAATATCGACTAAAATTTGCTCACATTTGTAATGAAAACGCAGCAAATTTCTTCCAACGTGAGAGGAAGAAGAAAGAAGCTGATTCTGCAGCTCTGGAGAAACATCTTTAACCAGTTACTGACACATTAACTAACCAGCTAACTCTGTTAACTAACCTCTCTAACTAACCTGTTACTATAGTTACGCTGTATGTTTTTCAAAAACCTTCGGGTGCCGGTTCTGTTTGAAATGAACGGACCTGAAACCTGAGATGGAAAGTCCTGGTTCGGCCCAAACAGAACCGGATCAGAAGTCTGGTCAGTAGCTGGTTGATTTTGAGGTTCTGGTGCCGGTCGGGTCAGATCATGTTAGAGTGAGACCTCTTGTTTCTGTACCAGCTTTGTTGCTCTGTTTCGTTGTGACACTTTCTTGCATTTATCACCTTGTCAGTATTAATATTAGTAAATATTCTGCTTACGTTTGTGATATTATGGTTTTATTTATTTCTATTATTTTTCTCATTTAGTCTTTAAAATAATATTTGCACATGACGTCATATATTTTCTCTCTGTGATGACGTCGTTTTAAAATATTAAATGATACGTTCAGATCAGAACTAGTTTTACTTTATTTCCTCTAGTTTGAGAAACTTCTTGGACGACTTTTTACTTTTATTTGAGTAAAAATATTTTCTCTTATTGCGACTCTTACATGAGTTTATGGATCATCTCCACCTCTGCATATAAACACACAGAAAGCGTAACGCTAAAGCCATTTCTTATTTTAATATACATTTCTTTAAATTCGGGCTGCAGGTGAATTTAGTTAGAAAACTGCAGATGCGCGCGCCTGTGTGTTTGACTGAAAATAAACACATTTATCGCAAAAAGACGTTTTTGTTTTATTTATGAAAACATTTTTTTTCCTGTCATGAAAACAAATTTGAAAAAAAAAAACACATTGTAGGATCAAATCAAACGAAACAAAGTTTAAAAAAGGACATTTAATATTTTTTTCACACAAAGTATCACACGAAAAAAAGAATAAATTAATAAAACAAAGGAGATGAACATCTAGTAAAATAAAATAAAGTTTCTGATTCACAGAAATATTAAATCTTCTGACTTTCTTCATCGGTAAAAAAAAAAAAGAAAGAAAAACTTTGAACCCGCAACTCCAGAAGCAAAAAGAAAAATCTGTTTTCATCTGAATTACAGAGAATTTCAGCGGAAACTGAATCTGAATGAAAACAGTTTGAAATCAAAGCGACGGGAAGCGAGAAGCTGCTGGAGCTTCACCTGCGGACAGGTGAGCCGCTGCTCCTGAAACACACACACACACACACACACACTATTATTAATCATTTTCATTATAAAATCACTTTTAGCTTCTGTTTGTCGGTTTCAGTTTCAAACTGTTAATATGAATATGAACTGAATTTGAACGTCAGTAAATTGATTTTGTTTCTGGAATTAAAATGAAATGATTGTTGTAGTTTTTCAACATTTGCAACAATTAGAAAAAAAGAGTAAAATGTGGGATTATGTTTTTTAAAAAGAGCCAGAAATAAATTAAACATTTTTTAAATATGTTCTTTAAATTTTTCTACCAACAGCAAGAGAATGAAGCAAACAGAGGAGCTGCAGACGATTCATGCTTTTTGATGCTCAGGAACATTTTTACAGCAGCATGCGCACACACACACACACACACACGCACACACACGCACACACACACACACACACACACACACACACACAGCGAGGCCTCTGGTTCTTCCTTCAAAGTGCTTCTCCGTCGTGGTTCCGTTCGGTAGAACTGTTCTCTCTCAGTTTTCCAGTTTTAGAAACAAACTGAAGAAATTTTTTTTTCCCCCCAGAACTTTCCTCTGAAGTTCTGATAAAGTTCGGTTTCACTCATGAGTTTCCTTCAGCTTCATGTCTCTGCTGGACCCACCGAACCTCCAGATCCGAACCGGGCTCCGTGGAAGGTCAGAGGTCTCATTAACAGACACGAACCCGCAGCTTGCCCCGCGTCTTGCGGTCCTGCGTGGCGCAGCGCGGCGCTCAGTGCACCGCCACCGCGGACTGCAGCGGCTCTGCGGGCCCGGCCGGGCTGCTCTGGCCGGCGGCGGTCTGCGGAGACGTCGGGCTCAGGGAGCGCGGGGAGTGGGCCAGGAAGGCCGGGATGTGTGCGGGCAGGCCGGGTGCGGTTTGATGGGCACCGGGATGGCGGGCAGAGTCCTGTCCGCCGTGGCAGAGCGTCTTCAGCGGCATGCCGTAGGCCGAGTAGTCCGCGGGCGCCACGGAGAGGGGCGCCGCCGGGTCCATGACGCCCGGGCCGTACATGTGCGGCCAGCCCGGGCTCAGCTGGTTGTGCAGCGGGTAGCCGGCGGCCGGGAAGGCGGCCAGTCCGCCGGGAACCTTGTACTCTCTGGCGATGATGTTCTCGATGGCGAACGGGTGCTTGAAGGCTGGACGGCTGCGTGGAGCTCAGGCCGTACCCCGCGGGGACCTGCGGGAGATGCGCGGCGGCGTGCAGCGCGCTCAGCCGCAGCTTGGCCTGCTGCTGCAGGTAGTGCGCGGCGTCCTGTGGCTTGCTGGGGCACAACGGGTCCGGCACCGGCACGCCGCCTACCTTGAAGCGTTTCCGGCGTCGCAGGAAGCTTCCGTTCTCGAACATGTCCCCACAGTTGGGGTGCAGCGCCCAGAAGCTGCCCTTTCCGGGCTGGTCCGGCCGGCGCGGGATCTTGATGAAGCAGTCGTTGAAGGAGAGGTTGTGGCGCAGGGAGTTCTGCCAGCGCTGCGTGTTCTCCCGGTAGTAGGGGAAGCGCCTCCATGATGAACTTGTAGATGTCGCTGAGCGGCAGCATCTTGTCCGGGCAGCTCTGGATGGCCATGGCCGTCAGGGAGATGTAGGAGTAGGGCGGCTTCTGGTCGCTGTACGTGTTCCTGCCGGGCCGCGGGCATGGTTCCGAACAGCCCGAATCACTCCAGTCCGAGTCTCTCCAAACTTTCAGCTCCTCACTGTGTCTTTACGCACAGCGACTCGCATGGTTCCGTCTGGGCTGGGAGGGAAACTCTGAGTTAAAGTTCAGGGAAAGTTGGATGAGCAGCAGCGGATGGTCCTCCGGTTCTCCTCCGGCAGGCAGCGGGGCTCCGTTCTGTCTGTGGCCGCTGCTGCGCTGCGCTAGGCGGCCCTGTCCTCCTCCATGTTCCGCTCTGCTCCGCTCGGCTCCCTGCGCGGCTGTCAGCGCCGGCAGCGGAGCGGCTTCATTAATGGGACGCTTTTTCCACAGTCACGTGACGGCCACACGCAGGAAGGGGGGGTGGGTGTGTGTGGGAGCCGCGCACGCTCACGTGGACGCCCTCAGGTTGAGTGGAGGAGCAGCTGGCGGAGCTGCGGCCGGGCCAGAGGAGGCTGATGATGGGGAGGATCCGCGCTGCGGGTCGTTGCGGAGCCTCTCACGCACGGTGTGACTGTGGGAGCGGCGGGTGCGTGTTTCTGAGTGGGCTGTGGGGCCCCTCCAATTTGCTGTGACAAATAGGTCCGCTGAGAGCCGCTTTCATTTCTTTATCCTCTTCAGCGCTGCTGAGGAAGAGGAGGATGAGGAGGAGGAAGGCTCAGGTAAACAAGCTATAAAAAAATCTAAATATGAAGAAGTAAAAAATGAATTAATTTAATTTCTGCGGCCTTTTTATATAATTTATGGGTTTTTTTGTTACTTTTAATCAAATATTAAATGTTCACGGTTCGTTTTTTGTGCTGCTTCTGGATTCATATTTTCTTTATTTAATCTCCTTTAATGTCGCGGACAGCGAGGAAAATTAATCTTAAAAATGTTATTTAATTTTAATAAGAACTTTTGTAGTCAGGTCTTAGTTTTTAAATATTTTAAAATTCTAAGTTCTGTGTTGGCGCAGTTATATAATAACAAAATAATAATAATAATAATAATAATAATAATAATAATAATAATAATAATGTTATTGCAGCATTTTGTACAATTCAAAGAAACGTTTTTTTCACGCTGTTGTCATAAATGTTGAAACCGATTTCATCTTTTCTGTTCCGCTTATTTGTCACTTTTGATTCTAATTATTTAATTAAAGATTAATTTCACTGAACAGTTTAAAGAATTTATTTTAGCTTCATGTTGTGATGGAGCAGATGGAGGATTAAACATGAAGAGCGGGTGGAGTGTGTGTGTGTGTGTGTGTGTGTGTGTGTGGGTGTGTGTGTGTGTGTGTGTGTGTGTTTGTGTTTGGTGGGGGTTGGTTGCATTTAACCACTTTAACACGTCTGACCTTTGACCGATGCTGCTGATGTGACAGACGGGATAAAAGTCTCATTAATTTATATTTATTGTGAAATAATTTTGTAATTTCCCTTTTTGCTCAGATTCTGTTTATTTGATCATATTTTTGTTGCTTGTTTAATTATTTGACTCAATAAATTAAAATGAAACTGATGAATTATTCACTTCTTCTCTCATATGATTTTATTTTCTGCATATTTTAGTCGTTCAGTTTTAGTTTTAAATTTTATATTTAAGCAAAATTTTCATTGAAACCAAAACAGAATTAGTTTATACTTTTAAAAACATGGAAATGCATCTATCTTGTTTTTGAGTTGAGTCTGGAATAAAATGTTTTAAAAAACTGAAATTAAACAGATTTATTCATTTGATCAGAAATGATGAGAAATATTGATTTAACTGGGGAAAGTTGATCAGAACAAACAGAATTTACACAAAGCAAATATTTCCCTGGCCAATAAAAGCAGACAGGCTGAGGGCCTCTGATTGGCTGCTGCTCAACCAATCAGAGGGCCTCCGCTTCTGACGTCATCCAAGTAAATAGTTTTTTTTAATTGAAACTCTTCAGTCATGTGGCTCCGCCCCCTCATGTCAAAGGAAAGTCACCTTAGAAGGGTTGAGACAGATCAGAACCAGACGGGTCCAGTTCAGCCTGCAGGTTGCTGGTTCTGGAGGTTCTGGGTGTAAACTGGGAGGCAGGTCTGCTCTCCAATGGAACCAGCTCCAGTTGACCTGGATTCTTTCCTCTGAAGCTGGGGTCACCCTGAGCGCTGGCTGTAATCATGCTGCTACAGGACAAACTGACCACTTCCTCCTCCTGCTGGAAGGGCGGCGTGTGTGTGTGTGTGTGTGTGTGTGTGTGTGTGGGAGGGGGGAGGGGTTGGTGTGTGTACCTGGTCTTATTTTAGTTTTAAAAGCCAGTTTTACGTAAAATAAACCTTTTTGATCTTTCATCATGTTTTTTCCTGGAGTGTTGCTTTGACTCGTTCATGTTTGAAAAATCCTTTTAACCATTTCACTGAGCAACACACCTGGGTGGACCGAGTCCCTGTTGAGCCCAACAGCTGCTGCTCAGAGCACCGCTGGTAAAAATGTTAAAGAGTTAAAAGAGGAGCCATGTTGGGATGACTTCCTGGAGGCGGAGCTTCAGGAAGAGCAGGAGTTTTTCCTGCTCCCGTTATCCTCTCAACATTCTTCTGCTGGGACTCTGCAGTGCTACACACTGGGACTCCATCAAACATCTCAATGGGCTGTGGAATGCCAAATGTCCCACAGACAGTGAACTCAGCACATCTGGGAGGTTCAGTTGCCAAGGTAACTAAATACCTGAGTCTTTGGTCAGGATTAGACATGTCAGAAGTGAAATGTTTCAACATTTTGGGCTGTTTGTCGTTTCTGCTCAGTGCTGGAGCAGAACTTGACTTCAGTTAAATCCAAAGTAAATGGATCATCAGAACCGATCACCGACAGGCGGACCAGCTGGGCTGGGTTCTGGTTCAACCAGCTTCATCTTCATCGTGTTCTGGTAGGACCTAAAAGTCTGAGTTCCCTTCAGGAACCTTTCCTTTGTTGGAGTTCAGAGATGTTTTCATGCTCCTCCCATCCAAAGAGCCTCCAGGTGAGTGAGGAATGCAGCTCAGGTGTGTAACACGGGGGGAAAGCACCCCGGATCATGCCCGAGGGCGTGGCCCTAAAGCCAACTAGTAGACCTCTCAAATCTATTTAAGTAGTCTAGGGTTTCCCAATTAAAAATACTCAAGTAAGTCTGGCACAAAATGATGAAACAAATAGCATACAAAAATATATTTTATTTATACTTCCCTTCACAATATTAAAATATATTTTATTATTCTAATTAAGACCTAATTTAGCACAGAGAGCAATCTAAGACACACAAAACACTGCAAACCAAACTAATAGAACCCAAATTAATCACACAAAATAATTTTACACAAAAGAAAAGAATAAACCTCCCATTAGCTAATTCATTAAAAGAAGGAATATAAACTCTGGTTTTGGTTCTGTGGTGCTTTGCTACACCTCCAGCTCTAGAGGATAATCTAGTTAGCCACTTAACTGAAACACCGAGAAGAATCGCGCCTTGGTGAGAGCATAATATGCAATGTCAGCCTCCTTCATCGGCCTCCCAACAGCTACTTTCAAATGCTTACAGTGAAACAGCCACTAAAATGAATCCACAATGTGCAAACCCTGGTGTAGCAGCTCATCGAGCACGGCGCCAGCCAACGGATCAAACTGCTGCCACAATGGACCCGACTCCTGTCTTTGGCTGGCACACCTGGTACCTATATATGCTAACGAGCCCAACACCGCTGCCACATGAAAGTGGAGGCGGGGACACGGGGCATGATACGTTCAAAGACCCGCCTTCTATGGGAATTTACAACCATTCTATGTAAGCACAATTTAAACTAATAATCCACCCGGTTACAGGTGTGTCAGAGTTAGCTCCGCCCACAAGGTGAGCCACTGCTCTGACAGAGCCAGAGTGTTTTGGAGCAGCAGCCTCCTTGGTGTGGTCCACTGAGCAACCAGAACCTTCACTGTGTCTGTTGTTTCGGGCACCGCTAACTAAAAACTTAGCTATGCTAACCAAAGCACTAAACATAAACATTAATTCTGCTAATGCTAAACTTCTACGCCAACATGGTTTTTAGAGAATGCTAATGCTAGAGCGCCAAATTAAAAATTAGCTCCACTGTTAGCACATTAGCAGAAATGCCCCGTCGCCCCCACTGTTGCCATGCCAACATCAGGGCCAGGTCCCCTAAATACACCGACCTCCATGTTGATTCTACCAGACATCATGGCCGCCACTGTCTGCGCCTCACCTCCGCCCCCTGGTGGCGGCTCTGCACATGTATGTTTTAAGAACTGATGTTGAACTCTGACCCCACAGCCAACATGGCGTTCAGGAAGCAGTCTGCAAAGGTTTATACTGGGAGTGATGGGAATCACTGCAGAGCCAGAGAGAAACTGGAACCTTTAACTAGGCCAGAACAAAGTCTGCAACATAAAACTAGATCTGCAGATTCTAGAAAATCGTCCAGTAGAACCGTCTGCAGCTCAGGAGGATGATAGAGATCAGAGTTTATTTTACACTAATTGCTTCACAATAATCACAGGTAGATAAAAAAAAAACAGAAAATGAAATCAAATTTGGTCAAAATCTCATCTTTCCATCAGGAACTCCGGCTGACCTCCAGGGAAAACCGTCGGGAACGTCTCAGAGTTACCGGGGAAACTGCTGGAAGTCTGATCCCAGTCAGACCCGATGGGACCTGACATCGGATCAGAACCTGATTTAGCTTCCGGCTCGTTAAAGCTGATCTCCGGTCTGAATGTCTAATTAATAATTAGTCAGTAATTCCTCCTCAGGAGTTATTATCCCTCAAAGCGGCTGGAGAATTTAATTATTAGCAGCCTTTTTGTTTCCGCGCCGTCATTACTGTCAGGATTGATGAAACATAAACTTCATTAAAAATTAAAGTGGGATTCTTTAATTACGAGGCCGCCCTCACTGCAGCCTGAATTAGCCAAGTCAGTGATGTGCAAATGAGAGCATTATTTAAGAAACATGCTGGAAGTAGTTATGCTAATTCAGCGGCTTCACAGTGGCAGAGCGCTGCGCTGCTCCTGCACATCCATTAAATGCTGGATGCAGATTTAATGTAGCAGCCGTAGAAACGCCTGTTCATTTACTCAGATTTATTGAGACGACTTGTAAAAAGTAGCCGTTTAATTAGCTCATCTGCTGCTGATGGCTGAGCTTTTTAAAAACACTCGGCAGACGCACGCTTCCTTTCCTTCAGAGGAGAAGAATTGCTGCTGCTGCTGGAGGAGGAAAGGGTTCTGAACACGAGGAGAGCGGGCCGAGCCGGGCCGCAGGCGGCAACACGTCAACGTGGGTCAAGTTGACCTCTGACCTGAGCGTCGGTCCGACCCAAAACTCAAAACACAAATGTAATTACGGATGTACAGGTTCATTAACGCTCTGTCAGAAACAGGAAGTTCCTCTGGTCCACAGGAAGTTCCTCTGGTCCAGTGTTGTATAAAGTACTGAAATCTCAGAGTCAAGTAAAAGTATAAGTACCTCTCCAAAATATGACTTTGGTAAAAGTCGAAGTCACTGACTGAAATGTTACTTGAGTTAAAGTCTTAAAGTATCTGAAACTTCTTGTACTTAAGTATGGAAATTACTGTAAAAATGGATGTACTCAAGTAATGTAATGAAAAGTACAAGTAAAAAGTAAAACAAAGCAAATGCAGTTTGAATGACATTTTTTACATTTTGGTAAACTTGTCAAATACACTTAAAATAATGTACCCAACCAAGTGCAGGCAAAATTAAACCTGCTAATAGATATACCTGCAGGCATCATTTAGTTAAGAAAATTAGGTGCTTTACCTATAGCACAAGGTTAACTTAACCTGCTTTACAACTGAACCAGCTTCTTAGTAAACCCTCCAGGACAGAAAATACAAAGTTTTGTAAGCCTTAAGTTTTCCCTTCAAGTAAGGTCAGTGCTGAAAATGAGAAAAATAAATAGTACAGAAAATGCGGCCAACATGAAGAAAAAGATCTGTTACGATTACTCTACTTCACAAATCAGTGAATCAGTCAATGCTACAGTCAGTAGGTGGTGCACACAACTGGTCATTATGCAAAAGAAAAAAAGAATTGGGAGGGAAATGCAGCTTATTGGCATCTGTAAACCTGGTTTTGAACTTGCATGCCTTTCCTATATTCGTTAAATTTAGTCTAAATTGCTATTGCTATGGCTTCTGTCCCCCTTGAACAGAGGAGTCTAGGTAGCCTGCTACAGTCAACATTAGGCCTAAGCTAAATACACCACGTATGGAACTGAAACAATGCCAAACAAAGTTCATTTATGGTCAAGATTTCACAATACAGTAGTGCCTAGTGACCAAGCTATAGTTACTGAAACAGGAGGATTATAACCATTTCATAAGAAGTTACCTCGATGTGTTTCTTCAAGTTGGACGGGGAGTTTTTGTAAGATAGAATTTCCATGTGACTGCTACTGATTGCGAGACTTGCTTTGTGTTTAATGGGAGAAGCGAAACAGGTGTATCCTAATTAAAAGTAAAGAAATCAAGAAATGGCAAAAAAATGTGGAATGAAGATAAGAAAGGAAGAAGATTATATGAAGTACAAAAGTCAGTTTGAATTCGAAGCATTAATGAACGAAACAGAAGAGAAGAAATAATAATTAGTAGATTAAGAGTAGGTCATACCTACTTAAATGACATGCTTTATAAAATAGGGAGGAAAAATAATGATAAATGTGAGAGATGTGGAGAGAAAGAAAATGTAGAACACATATTGATGAACTGTAAGTCAAATGAACTCGAAAGGGAAGAATTAAAGAGAATAGTTAGAAATATGGGGCATGAATGGAATCTTAAAGGTATATTAGGAAATGAAGGAAACATAACAGATATTCACAAATTAAGGAAAGCATTGTTTATTTATCTTAAGAATACAAAATTAAAAAGTAGAATTTAATAGATATGAAGTAATGCTTCTACACACTCATGTACAGTAGGTGGCGGTATGCACCTTAAAGTTGCTTGTGATCCGCCATAATAGAAAAGAAGAAGAAGAAGAAGTATCCTATTGGTGGTGATGAACAAGCCCAGGCAAGCAGGCTACGGACTTTGTTCGGTAGCCTACTTGCTACTTGCTAATCAGTAGGTGGGGTCAAAACACTTGCGTTTCTCTCTCTCGCTTTTTTGTAACGAGTAACTAAACCACACATTGAAAATGTATCGGAGTAAAAGTACGCAATTAAGTTCGGAAATATAGTGAAGTAAAAGTGAAAGTCATCAAAAATTTCCATACTCGAGGAAAGTATGAAGTACTCCAAAATATACTTAAGTAAAGTAGTGAAGTATTTTTACTTCGTTACTATACAACACTGCTCTGGTCTATGAGCTTGAAGTTAGATGCCTGGATGTGACTGAAGGTAGAATCAGAACTGGGTCCAGATCTGGGAACAGCAGCAGGACCGGAAGCTGCTAGAGTTCGTCTCATTTGGCCCGGTTCGGTGTCTGGCCGGTTCGGTGTCAGCCCGGTTCGGTGTCTGGCCGGTTCGGTGTCTGGCCCGGTTCGTTTCTCAGCTGTCAAACAGCTGCAGAGTTTCCGCTGAATCCTCTGGATCAGGTTCGGCTCTGATCCCGGCAGGAAGCTGTTAGCAGCTGTTTATCCGCAGCTTCCCGTCCCTCCGGTTCGGCTGGGTTCGGCTCGGAAAGCCGCCGCTCCTCGGCCCAGAGAGGCAGCGGAGAGCCGGAGGGACTAAACCCACAGATCAGAGCTGAAATCCCCGAGGCGAGTTCCGATCAGGTCCAGATTTACTCGCTGATCGCTCTGCTCTCCAGACGGAGTCAATTTGACCTGAGAGCGGCGGCATTACGGCGCCCAGGGCCCTCATGAGGGGCCCGGGGGCCCGCAGCTCCCGCAATAATGGGACATTAATGCCGGGCTTCGCACTGAATCCCGGTTCCGGTTCTGTTGGTGCCGCATCAGTCAAGCTGCCGCGCTGCATCCTGGGAGCCGTTAAGCTGGATGGATCTGCTGTATTTATTGGGCTGTTATGCAGTAATAAACACAGAGGAAGTGACGCTCTTTACACAGAGAGGATTTATCTGCTTTAACCTGCAGCTCAGACTCCTGCTGATGCTCCAGACGAACCGGAGGAAATCTGATCCATGGAGCTGCTGGAACCGAACTGGGAACAGGCGGGATCCGGACCTTCGCTGCGATGATTCTTAATGATTTCCTCTGAATGCATGTTGTAGTTCTGTTCATAACCAGAAATAAAACTGCGTGTTTCTGCAGCAGAGGCTGACAGTTCAGTCACTCTGAGTTAAGAACCGGATCAGAGACTGATTCCAGATCAGAGATCCGGAAAAAACTGAATCGGGAAAAAAAAGAACTGGACTAGAAAACAGAACTGGACAGGAACCGAAACAGGGAGCTTTTCCGGTTCCGGTTCCTTCTACAGCCTCGTTCTTTCCTCATTCTGGTCCTTTGAGTTTTTCTCAGAAACTGAATCTCTTTCCTGGAGAATCTCAGAGTAAATATTCGCAGCAAATCTCGGTGAATGAAACTGAAGCTGCTGAACAAACAGAACAGATTCAATTAGCAGAAGATTAATGTTTGGTTTTGTTCAGAGATGAACTTTGATGTGATCGCAGCTCGGTGGTAATTAAATCCAAATCCTCCTCAAACACCACAAGCTGCCGTCCGCCCGAGTTTTTACAGGACTTAGCCGCATCCCGCTTCCTGCCACAGTGCCGGCCGAGCACCAGAAAGTTCTGATCCGGTAAGCAGAGCACCAGAACGTTCTGATCCGGTAAGCAGA